>NC_134356.1:256941248-257053748 GCF_048569485.1 Anomaloglossus baeobatrachus
ATCCACAACTGACCTTGAGAAACTCAAGAAGACAACTGAAGAGTATATTACGGACTTCAGGAAGACCTTAGAGGCAAAAAAACGCAGTAAATTCCTACGAGATCAGGAGGACTACGCACAGGGAACAGTCTACAGATGGCGCTCAGGGGAATTCTCCTCCTTCCCACGACGCACCCCACGGTTCACAGATTATTCATCCTCAGGAAGCTCAGATGTGGACTCGCGGCCGCAACGCCATCAACCTCTTTTTTTTAGGACAGCGTCGTCCACCCACAAAAAGACGAGGAGGGGGCAGAGGCGGAGATCACCAATATCGGGAGAACAGAGTGTGGACGAGATCACAGGTAAAGAGAATCTAGTCTATAACATTTCCTCGTACAGCCTATCTCCCTCTGAACACTCGGTCCTTCAGAAGGGCTTATCATACAGTCCCACTCCCCAATATGATACTTTTTCCGTCCAACAAGAATTAGACAGGTTTTTCAGGTCAGTACGACTAAAAACGCATTTCAACAATACCATCTACACCAGCCCAATAGATGAGGATCTACCCACCTCTTCCCTCTGTTTTTCACCTAAAAATTTACAACTTAAAACGACTAGCCCCTACATGCCTCCCAGAACCTACCATCCGGTTGAAACTTTTATTTCATTAGTTTCACACGACATTGAGACACTAAATAAACAGATCCACACAGGTGAATTCAGCATCAAAAATAACCTTTCCATCGATGAATCTAGAGCCTTACAAAACCTCAAAGACAATCAATCGATCATAATCAAGCCGGCCGACAAGGGAGGCGCTATAGTCATCCTGGACCGGCAGTACTATATCACTGAGATCATGGGACAATTATCCGACACATCAACTTACGAACCAATTTCCCATAATCCCACCGCAGATATTGCCTCCTTAATCAGATCTAAGGCCCAACAATACTTTGAACGTGGCACAATAGATCAGAAATTAAGAGATTTTCTAAGTAATCCACATCCCATCACCCCTGTCTTCTATACCCTCCCAAAGATCCACAAACACTTAACCAAACCCCCTGGCAGACCCATAGTGGCTTCCACTGATTCGGTTCTCTCACCTTTGGCAAAAACCATTGAAAAAATTCTATCACCATTTGTCCCTCTAACACCATCTTACCTCAAGGATACATCTCATTTTTTAGAGATACTCACGGACCTACGTCAAGTCCCAACCACAGCATTATTTGTCACATTGGATGTCAACTCATTATACACCAGCATTAACCATCATGACGGCCTATTGGCAATACACTGGTTCCTGGATCAATATACTACCTTACCAGTCGAAAATAAGGAATTCTGCTTAGATCTCCTTGAAATAATCCTTGAGAAAAACTTCTTTTTATTCCAGAACCAGTTTTATATGCAGCGGAGGGGGACCGCGATGGGTTCAAATGTCGCGCCCCCCTACGCAAATATATTCATGGCATCCTTTGAAGACAAATTCATACACTCTCACCCCGTTAATTATAGGTCATGCTCTATTATGGCGTCGTTTTATCGACGACATATTCATGATTTGGGACGGTCCTCTTGAGACCTTAATGGCATTTTTCAGTGAGATTAATACGTTCTTGCCAGGGCCTGACGTTTACCATTCATCACAGTACCAAGGAGATTAATTTCTTGGACTGCATGATCATAAAAAACAGCGATGGCACTATCTCGACTGACATTTACACAAAACCGACAGATAGAAATAGCCTTCTTCATTTACAAGTAGTCATCCCAAGCACACCAAGAATTCACTTCCGATTAGCCAACACACAAGAGTTGATCGCATAGTTAGTGTCAGTGAGACCCGCCTAATGAGGCACAAGGAGATGGGAAACAGATTCATACAGCGAGGATATCCCCCTGATATAGCCAATAACACGACATCCCGTCCACCTGACCCATTAACACAACCCAACCGTATTCCTCTGGTGAACACTTTCCACCCTTTTTCCCCGTTGGTAAAGAAAATTAGTGTTGAAACATTGGCCCCTTTTAGGCCTCGCATATCCACAGATAAAGGAATTTCAAGTGTCCCCATTGTTCTGTTACAAAAAGTCGCCCAATATTAGGGACAAACTTGTCAGAGCCGATATAGGCTCTTCCACTCAGGTCCCTAGACAGAGATTTTTACAAAATCCACAATTTGGTACATTTCCCTGTCTCAGATGTGCGCAGTGCTCTAATATCACCAAGGGCAGCTCATTCACTCATCCTAGAACAGGTGAATCTTTCCAAATTAAGGATTTTTTCACATGCGATAGCTCCTACGTGATTTACTATATAAAGTGTCCTTGCGGTCTCGGATATGTTGGGGAGACAACCCCAGCATGTCCGGGACCGCATTAATAAACACAAGTCCGACATCAGATGTGGACGTAATCTATTGCCTATTCCTTCCCACTTCATCTCAGTGGGACACAGAATTTCCCAACTGAGATTCCAGGTTATTGACCAGGTGGGCATACATCGCAGGGGGGGAGACAGAGTTAAATTACTTCGTGAAAGGGAGGCACGATGGATCCATACCCTGGGGACCCTCGAGCCTCACGGGCTGAATCGTAAATATGAAACAGGTTTTTGAGGATTTCATTATACCTGTGATCTCGTCTATTTATCATGCATTAATACAATGTACTAACATGTTCTCTTCCTCCATATATTACATGTCATCTTTTGCATAGGATCTCTATGAGTCCTCTATCTGGTAACGATATGGACACTATCATTTAATCATTGCACCTTTTTTTATATATGTCTTATATTGGTCTGAAGTGATGTATGTTTTCATGACATCTGATTTTCTAATATTATCCTTTTTTCTGCCCTTTTACAGAACTAACGTCATATCAGTGGTGGGGCACCTTATATATGATCCTGGGCCACCACCAGCTCTTCACTCGTCCCTGCACCTATGTCCGATCTCTACTTAAGACTACCAGCCGAAATTATTATGCACCTTGAAAACACGCCCTCATAGGCACATGAGCGCGTCGACACTCCTAGTCTATGCTCCACCCAATGGCATGACGCTTGTCACCAAGCAACCACCATCCACGATAATGGTCTAGTATTAACCTTGTTTTTTCCGCGCATGCGCAGTAAGGCATTTCCGGTTTCACTTCGATTGACAGCCCTAAACCGGAAATGACGTTACGACATCACTCATGTTAAATACATCACTCACAACCAAGTCCTACCACTCACAGGACGTGCGGTTTATCCCTGGCACCACGGAACGGCATGGTAGGTGGCTCATCCTGACGATTAGGACGCACATACTAGACAAATGACACTCACTGAGTGATCCCTCCTCTCCCCTCATTTCTATCCACCAGCGACCCGGATTCCCATTACTGCACCTGAAGGACCTTTTTCCAGACCTTATACCAGTAGAGTCGCAGGTATAGATCTCCTTTCTCTCCAATATAGCACTCCATTCTTTCATTATTTCAGTACTCTTTCCTTTCTTCTTACAATATTCCTTCCTTTTTCACAGTTAGATAGTTACCTGAACCAGCAGCCAACCCGCCCCTATTGCTGACAAGAGTAACCACACAGTGGATATTTATCTTTGGTTCCCATATCTTACCCAAGGTATATCACAACTATCTACCTGCTGACTCTCATTCATATCTGGGCTTACTCCATTTCATATGCTAACATATCTTCTCTTTTTCTTCTCTCTTCTTCTTCTCTTTTCTTTTTTTCTCTCTCCCTCTCTCTCTTATCTCTCTTTTCTTCCTTTTTTCTCCTCTCTTCTCCTCCCCTCCCCCTCTCTATCTTTAATTCTCTTTCCCTCCCTCCCTCCCTCCCTCTTTTTCCTTTCCTCTTTCCTTCTCTTTCTACTGTTCTTTCTCCTTCTCTCTTTCCCTTTCTCTCTCTCCCTCTCTTTTTTTCTCTTTTTCTTTCTTTTTTTCTCTCTCTTTTTTCCTTCTCTCTCCCTTTCTCTCTCTCTCTTCCCCTCTTTCTCTTTCCCCCTCTCTCTTTCTTTTTCCCCCTCTCTTTCTTTCCCCCCCCCCCCTCTTTCTCTTTCCCCCTCTCTCTCTCTTTCCCTCTCTCTCTCTTTCCCCCTCCTCTCTCTCTTTCCCCCTCTCTCTCTCCTTCCCCCTCTCTCTCTCTTTCCCCTCTCTCTCTCTTTCCCCCTCTCTCTCTTTCCCCCTCTCTCTCTTTTTCCTCCTCTCTCTCTCTTTCCCCCTCTCTCTCTTTCCCTCTTTTCCCCCCTCTCTCTCTCTCTTTTCTCCCCTCTCTTTCCTTTTTTCCCCCTCTCTCTCTTTCCCTCCCTCTCTCTCTCTCTCTCTTTTTCTCTTTTTCTCTTTTTCTCTCTTTCTCTCTCTCTTTTTCTCTTTTTCTCTTTCTCTCTTTTTCTCTTTTTCTCTTTCTCTCTCTCTCTCTTTCTCTCTCTCTCTTTCTCTCTCTCTCTCTCTCTCTCTCTTTCTCTCCTTTTTCTCTTTCTCTCTTTCTCTCTTCCTTTCTCTCTTTCTCTCTCTCTCTTTCTCTCTCTCTCTTTCTCTCTCTCTCTCTTTCTTTCTCTCTCTCTTCTCTCTCTCTCTCTCTCTCTCTCTCTCTCTCTCTCTCTCTCTCTCTCTCTCTCTCTCTCTTTCTCTCTCTCTCTCTCTCTCTCTCTCTTTCTCTCTCTCTCTTTCTCTCTCTCTCTTGTTTTCCTGTTCTCTTCTTTTTCTTTTTCTCTTTCTTTCTCTTTTTTTCCTTCTTTGTTCTCCTATAGAAATTACTGCATCACACAGACCATCCAGGACGTCCATTTGCGTCAGAGACCTACACACATGTTATGGACCAATGAGGTAATCTAGGACTATCTATCGTCCTCCCATGACATCACTTGATGAACTATATTTACTATGACCCATGTCATCCGCTACAGGAGTTGGCTCCAGAATAAATCAGACCCTTTACGCATGACCATGCAGTACTATATCATTGACTAAGTAGAATGTCTGGGATTGATACTTTTCAATAACAGGTAACCATTGTATGTTATACCACACATAACTTTGGTCTCTCTCAATCCTCTACATCTATTATCTTTCCCCAGTGCTATTCTCCACGTATAGTGTATTCCGAAACTGACCACCTTGTATTCCCTGATTCATACGACTTCCCAGCATTGGTAATGACTACATAGTAATCTCTGACAAACGATACCGTTATACGATTATTTTCAATTACTTGACTCATTTTCAACATATCATAGGTTGAACAACAGTGTCCTGCACATATTCATCCCATTTTTTCGTCCTTCCATTCTTAAGGTGAGCCTCTTTACCATGCATGTCACACAATATTGGCATCACACAAGTGCGCACAAACCAATATGAATGCATGGGGTTACCCACATTAATTTTTCCATTTTATTTCTCCTATTCGAAATATTGATGTTGACACATTTGTTGAGTCTATGTATCCATGACTCTATATCATTATCTCCCATTTTCCTCCTGTAACTCCAAATATACTTGTTAAGATACTTTTGTCTGTCTCAATTTTCTATACTGATGGATTTCCTGTATTTTTGTTTTGTTTCTTTGTATATATTATATTCAGCCTGTCCGACCTGAAGAAGGCCATATTGGCCGAAACGTTGAGATTGGCGGACTATTGTACAGCACTTTTTGGCACTTTTTTCACTACAAAATAAAAAGAAAAGGATTTTGACATCAGCCTTATGTTTTCTGACTTTCTGTGTCTCAAAGGGTGATTGTGAGTGTGCCAGGGTTCCCATATTGTTAGACGGGAAAACTGACCGCCTAAGAGGGTGCAAGGGAGTCAAGATACTTGAGAAAAGTGTAAGGGGATTCCGCCATAGGGGAACCTGACCTGTTGATTCTACAGCACCTGAGGGAAGTGATCTGACTCTAGTGGACGAACCAGCCTGCAGGCGGGGAAAAAATATGGGAGACAATACCCCTGTGTATGGAAGGGGTCTAGAGAACCTGTGAGGTTCGCGAGAAAAATGACAAGGTTAAGGAGCCAGAGGAATTCCAAGAACCAATTCTCACTATGACGTGACAGACAGGAGAAGGGAGCCCTAGCATCTATAATGACGTGACTGGGAAACTCGAACCCTGGAATCGGGTACTGGGTGACCATTGCGGTGAACTATGGGAAGGAGAACCCCCATGGGGGAGGGCTCCTGTGAATGACAAAAGGCACAAGACCTGGCATGTATGACCTGAAGTGGGAGGAGGAAAAACCCTTTCAAGGGGGACTCCGAGAAAGGACTCGGCCTATGTCGTCGGCCGAAGCACTAGCCGACCAGGGGAGGGACTCCTATCCCTGGAGGATGACAAGAAAGATGTGACGGAAGAATGAATGAAATATTCTTATTATTATTATAAAACGCGTCATCACGTCACAATAAGAAGTGACGACGAAGGGAAGGAAATGAGTGAGAATATGAGAGTATAAATGGTTGGGCAGGAACTTGCAGGAATGCACAAGCTTCTGAGACCAAGCGGTGGCGAGTGGTCGCGGAATTTGGTATGTCAGGGTCATCGGAGAGAATCTAGCATATCCCCAAAAGCCATTCAGAATGACTACGAGAGGGGGAAAAAAAAAGGTAGACCCGGGGTAGGGGAAATGAAGACCCCTATTGGCCTGAAACGGAAGCAGGTCATGTCTAGGTGTTAACTGAGATTGGCAGAGCAGACGTGGGCCAGACGCTGCAGTGTTGAGTGTTCGGGTGGAAACACCCAGTGGTCTGAGCATTCAGGGCTCCCTGAAGAATTCTGCTGTGGAAAGTAGACAGACAGTTATATGAAACCTTACAGCTTGTCCGGAAGAGTGGGCCCAAAGACTGGGCCGTCAGGATACTAGAAGTCCCTTGGTGGAGCTGGTCCTCCGTGGAACCAATGCTGGGTAGACGATCCTGTGCCTGGTTCTTCACTTCATCTGTTGACTGTGGGGGGACTGAGGAAATCTGATCTCTATCTGAAAGAGAGAAAATGTAAGAAAAGATATATGGTCTTAAACCTTTACAGTGCCTGGCCGGAACCCTAGTGGGGGGTGCGGCCAAGGCTGTTCTAGACCAAGGAATAGGCAGATACCAGAATTACCACGAACCACCCAGGGACGGTGGCAGGAAGCAAAACGGACAACCTACTGGTTAGCGGACAGAGCTGCACCTTGCCTACCTCAATTGAACACCAAAATGACAGCTATTTCAAGAAGCAATGCAGCCAACTTACGGTCAAGAGAGAAAAACCCTACCTTGGGGGGGGCGGAGCCGGACATGGCTGAGTGAGGACGCTACTTGCTAGAGCTCCTCTAAATAATCCCCCATAGAACCGGTTTATTAGCCACAATGGGCAAATCTGCAGTAAAAAAGAACAAGCCCGGTAAGCCCAGCACCTCGGGGAAGCCTCCTGCACCCCAGGGCTCCATCGGGGCCTATTTAACACGCTCCCGGGAGCCTGAGACCGGCTCACTGCCACAGAAAGAGCTGCGGCCTACAGGGCCTGAAAGAAGCCCTGCCACAGCGCCAATGAGGGCAGCAATCCAGGGGACCCAGAGAAGGGGTGAGGAGATGGAGATCCCCCGTGGCCCGGGAGGACCCTCCGATAGTCCAACGGCAGCGGCAGGAGCTGATGTACCCCCCGCAACTGGGACGGCATTACCTCCAGCGGCGCCATTCCAAGATGGCGGCCGCGATCCTGGGACGCTAGCAGGCAGCCTAGGGCTGGAGGACGGGTTTCCCGCGGCAGCGACCCTACCTGCATCACCCTCCGCTGTGCCTCCGCTGCGACCGGGCGGCTCCGGCGACATGCCTGCATCCGTACATCGTGAAGCTGGGAGTGCGGCGTGCGGGAGCGGGACGCATGGGTGCTCGGGCCCAGGAGATGACTCACCGCTGCGAGCCCGAACACTGAAGAAGCAGACGACACAGGGAGAAGCTGCAGCTCTGACACCACCGCTCGTGTCCACACAAGCAAGCGCAGGGTCCAGGGGTGAGGAGGGAGCAGCAGTAAACCCTGCGGGCCGGCTGTACTACAGGAATCAGGTACAGGGCCCACAGTTAGACCTGGGGAGCGGAGTGCACTCTAGTGGGGGGAACAACACCCCCAGTCACTCACCAAGAGCTACACAATCCTCAGGGGGAGCAGGCAATGGAGGAGGGCCACCTACATCTCAGATGGCTACCAATGAGCCCTGGGGGACACCTCAGAGAGAAGCGCATTCACCAGATACCTGGTCCACTGGGTCCTCTTGGGCTGAGAGTCCGACAGCCACCGTCAGGGACCTAGATAGGGGCCCATTAATCCCTGTGAATGGGGGACCCAGAATACTGGGGGCACCCCCAATACATCTCACATCTGCACCACAAGTATGGGACGGCATCCAAAATCCCCAAAACACGCAGACGCTGACATATGGACCGGCCCTTCAGGACTCTTTTTACGCATACCCAAATATGTTTCACGCGGCCGCCTCAATGGGCGACGAGCGCCCAGCATCTCTGGCAGACCTACGGTCCCTGCTACAAGCAATCCCCACCAAGAGTGACATTGCAGCTCTGGCTAATCAGGTAGTGGCGGAGTGCAAACAAGAATTTATTCAGCTGCGACAAGATCTCTCTTCACTTACTCACAGGGTAGATACCCTGACAGAGCAACAATCTGATTCTCAGGTATCTATCCGATCTATCCAAGAAACTGCTGAAAACCAATCTAAGCAACTATTTGCCCTTCAGCAGCATGTGGATGACCTAGAGAACAGAAACAGACGAAACAATCTGCGGATTAGAGGTCTTCCGGAATCTATTGCCGCCCCTGATATCCCTGCTGCTCTTCGTTCCATCTTCAACAATTTGTTAAAGAGGCCACCAGGAGCTCCCCTTGAACTTGATAGAGCCCATAGAGCTCTACGACCTCCGGATCCAGATGACTCCCGCCCAAGAGATATCGTATGCAGAGTACACTTTTTTGCTGTAAAAGAGGCCATTCTACAGGCAGCCAGGAGAAAACAGAACTTATCATACAATGGCTCTACCTTTCGCATAATGCCTGACCTCTCACGACACACTCTGGCCCAACGTGCGACTCTTAAACCCCTCCTTGATGTCTTGAAAGAGAGAGGTCTGCCATTCCGGTGGGGATTTCCGTTTTCCCTATTGGTACAGAAGGACTCCCGATGGATGACCCTGCGTTCTCCAGAGGACCTCCCGGCTTTTATCAAGAGTCTGAATTTGCCTGCAATGTCTATTGCAGCCTGGCCGACTACACTACTCCAGCCGTGGGTGCCCAGGGGACGGCCTACCTCCTCTAGACCACCTCCACCTACTGAGTCCAGCAGGGGGTTGCCTCCGAGAGGAGAACGGGGTCGCAGGGCGGGCCGCCCGCGTTAGCTGATCCCGAGGAAACCAAAGGCTGAAAACACCTGTATGACTTATACCTCTTACAGTAATGAGGCTCACGTGGCTTCCACATGATACCCTCCAGTCTATTCATAGCCCGTATCCCATAAGAATTTATTACCTTTACCGGTGTCTATGGTTATCCATAATGTTTTTTCTTTCTTAGTATATATGGAGCTCTGCTCGGATATGTCTGACTTCCTTTTTCCCCAAATAGGTTGGGATCCTCTGTCCTGCCTAGATGAGGCGGATATGTTCCCTAGGAACGTTTGTTCGGATTCAGTTAACTATGCTAGGCTTTTTTTGCCTGTTGTTCTTCTTGTTTTTTTCTCTTTCTTCCTTTTTTTCCCACTACCTCTTACTTTCCTCAAGTCTCCCCTTCTCTATATCTTCGGCGGCCGGGCTGAACGTGTCCGATTCTCTTTCTTAAATATCTCTAATGACTTATTCTCTTATAGATGGCGGACTTAACCATCGCTTCTTTCAATGCCAGGGGCCTCAATGTTCCGGAGAAAAGGACACAGATATTGTATCATCTTCATAAACAGAAGGTGAGAATAGCGTGTCTACAGGAGACACACTTCAAACAAGGACATGCCCCTATTCTTAAAAATAAATATTACCGGACATGGGTATCCTCGGATAACCCTGACTCCCGCTCAAAAGGTGTGGCAATAGCCATCCATAAATCCCTCCCACATCAAATCATAAAGTGCACGACAGATAGTTTTGGCAGATACATTATTCTCTCACTGAGGGTGGGGACCCACATCTTCACGATAATTAACGCGTACGCCCCAAATCAAAAACAGGATAGTTTTATTTCCCGCCTGATCAATACCGCGATCCCCCTGATACAAGGTACGGTGATTTTATGTGGGGACCTTAATATCACCCTGGACCCTACTTTAGACAACTCAAAAGGGAAATCCAGTATTGCATACACCACTATCAAACGAATTAAAAAAGCTTTACTACGCATGCAGCTGTTCGACACCTGGAGAATACAACACCCATCGGACAGAGACTACAGTTTCTATTCCCACACCCAGGATTCATATAGCCGTCTTGATTACATACTGGTACAACATAGCGCGCTCCCTTGGGTCCAACACACGAGAATGGATAATATATTATGGTCAGACCATGCGCCGGTATATTGCACGATTGAGATCCCCTCCCTTACGGCTCCTAGGGGGTCGTGGCGTCTGAACGAGTCATTGCTACTGGATGAGCTTTGCGTTTCGGATATCCAGACCTCCATTGCAAGATTCATGGAGGACCACTCAGTAGATGACACAGCCCCCACGTATAAGTGGGAGGCACTGAAATGTGTCCTACGTGGCATTTTTTTATTAAGCATGGGTCTCGAATCAAGAAAGAGAAAGCCCAAGACATAGTAAAAGCTCTCCATAGGGTATCTGAGCTGGAGCTCATCCACAAGCAAGCTTTATCGGCCACGAACTTACGGGCACTCCTACAGGCTAGGTTCGAGGTTAAGAAACTGCTTGATTCCTCATATCAGCGTTTGATACAGGTAGGGAAGGGGAAGTTTTATGAGTTTGGGGATAAACCCGGCAGGTTGTTAGCAAACGCGTTGAGGGAGGGCAGAGCTCACACCCTCATTCCCTGCATCAAGAACTCACGCGACGAATTACTTTACGCCACCCCAGACATCTCAAATACCTTTCATGACTATTATTCCAAGTTGTATAATATACCTGTCGAGCCCCATAGACCGAGTGATGTAAATCCCTCAATGCCCTCACCTTTTAGATGTCCCGACAGTTCTATAATAGACAACCTGGAAAGTCCATTTTTACTGGAAGATTTATTGGCAGTGATTCGCGATACCCCGGGCAATAAGTGTCCTGGCCCTGACGGGTTCCCCGCCAAATTTTATAAATCCTTCTCGGAACAATTAGCGCCTCTAATGCTCCTTTCCTTCAATTCAATCTCGGACTCAGTCCCCTTTCCGCCCCACTCCACCACGGCTCATATTTCCCTAATTCAAAAGACCGGAAAAGATCCCATGACGTGTAGCAGTTATAGACCAATATCACTACTTAACGTAGATTTAAAAATTTATGCCAAGCTTTTGGCAAACAGACTTAGCCCCTTGCTCCCTAACTTGATCCACCTTGATCAGGTTGGATTTGTCCCAGGTAGAGAGGCAAGGGACAATACCATAAAAACCCTGGATTTAATCCAACATGCACACAATAAAAAGCTGCCCATGATGTTACTGTCTTTGGATGCTGAGAAGGCTTTCGACAGAGTCTCCTGGCAGTCGTTATCACAGACCCTAGACCATATAGGCCTGGGGCCAGTTTTCTCGTCTAAAATTATGGCGTTATATCACTCCCCGACTGCTCTCCTTAGGATTAATGGCACTCTGACGAAACCCTTCTCCATCCGAAACGGGACACGACAGGGTTGCCCCTTGTCACCGTTACTATATGTATTAGTCATGGAACACTTGTTGTCAGCCATCCGGGCTAACCCAGACATACGGGGAATTAGGATTGCCAATCGGGAGCATAAATGCGCTGCTTTCGCCGACGATCTTCTGGTATATTTAAGTAGCCCCACCACATCCCTCCCGTCCTTAATGTTGGAACTAAACCGGTTTAGTAAGTGGTCCAATTTTAAAATTAATTTTGATAAATCAGAGGCCCTAAATATCTCCTTGCCCCAATCGACTGTAAATGTTATAAAACCAAACTTCCCCTTTAGATGGCCACCCCATGGTAGCATCGGATACTTAGGCATCAAGATTCCATCTGACCTATCCAGACTCTTTCAATTAAACTACCAGAGTTTTCTGTCACGGCTCGAGGGGGATCTGACTCGGTGGCATGGGGGCACTCTTTCATGGTTTGGCAGGATCAGTGCACTCAGGATGACGGCCCTCCCGAGACTGCTATATTTGCTGCAGAAGGCCCCGGTCTATGTACCGGCAACCTATTGGGCCAAGATGCAGCGCATGTTCGGTAGATTTGTCTGGTCTGGAAGACGCCCTCGTATTGGAAGTGGCGTCTTGACTAGGACCAAAGGTGCAGGAGGAACGGGGCTGCCTGATTGTAGGCGATACTACTTGGCGGCAGCTCATGCCAGGGTTTTGGATCTTCTACATAATTCTAGCTCTAAACTGTGGGTTAGCCTGGCACAAGAAATATGCCCCTTATCAATTCCGACCCTGCCGTGGACCTGGCCACTCCTCACCAAACATAAGATTGAGATGTCTTATAGCACCAAGCAGACTCTGAAAACGGTGCACTCTGGGCCGTCACGTAATCTCCTGATCCAACCTAGAGGGCCCCTTATGCCACTGACGGACAACCCGGAGTTTCTGCCGGGGGCATCATCCAACAATTTTCTAGGAAGCACGAAATTGAACCCCTTGAGGCTAAATCGAGTGATTCCGAGGGGGTCCATTATCCCACTTCAGGAGATAGTAGAGAGTTGTAATTTTAAACTACGTTTCCATTTTGAATATGCCCAACTCAAGCACTTCTTGACTTCCCAAGATACTATCATGACTCACCCCTCACCCCAAACCCCTTTTGAAAATCTATGCACTGGTTCCTCTAATACGCGCCATGCTATATCAAGGGTGTACAAGCTTCTGACGAGTACAGTAGAGGCGTCGCCTCCTCGCTTCTGTAAAGCTTGGGAGTTAGAGCTCAACCAACCGATTACCGGGAGCCAATGGGAACGTTGTTATCGCCTGACCCACAGGTCCGTGATTGCCACTAAGATGCAGGAAACTAGCTATAAAATACTTTCCAGGTGGTACAGGGTTCCGGCGTCTCTACACGCGTGGTGCCCCGAAATACCTGACTCTTGTTGGCGATGTGGAGCCTCGGGAGGCACCATGTCCCACATCTGGTGGCACTGCCCGAGCCTGTCGGTCTTTTGGAGCAAGGTACTGGCAGCCATACGGGGGGCCACAGGAATTGTGGTCCCCAGTCGCCCGGAGGCAGTTTTACTGTATATCTTTGACGTATCAGAAAAGGTTTTTAGGAAATCGATCCTAGGCCACCTTCTCCAGGCCGCCAAGACCGTGATCCCTCGGCGGTGGAAAGATCCTAACCCCCCCGACGGTAGATGAGTGGATAACAGAGGTAAACGTTATTCACCGCATGGAAATGGTGATGGCCCAATCTCGAGGGCAGACGGTGGAAACGGCCTCCAAGTGGTTCCAATGGGACTCCTTCTTGTCTAGTAAAACACTTCTTGAACTACTTTAACCTCCGGACGGGGGGCACTCTGGCTTTTTCTTTTCCAGATAGTTCACACCGCACTTTTTTTGACAAATTTTCAGCTCAACGGACATTGCATCAGTCCCGGTCGCCTCACTCTGCTTTCTATTCTCTCCCTTCTCTGCACTACCCCTATTTCTCTAGACTCTGTGACTTCCTCTTGTTTGAATATCTTCTCCTTGATTTATCGTTTTATTGTTTTTTTTTTTTTAAGTGATTATCTATGTTCCATTTATACCATCCATAGAATGTTGCGAAGCCGGCGAAGGCTTGGTTTAGCATTAACTTCTGATCTGTTTCATTTGCAATAGTATGGATGTATGTTCTAATTTTGTATTTCCTGGAAAATTAATAAAATCTTAAATTGGAAAACAAAAAAAAAAAAAAAAAAAAAAAACCCTACCTTAGATGAATGGTGCGAGGTCGGGTAAGGTCCCGGGCGACTGGGAAGGGACCAAATGAGAGCTGCTGCTGCTGTGCTGCGTCATGGGTCCGTGGCTGCTGCAGGGAGCGAATCACACGACCCTCCAGTCAGAAGGTCGCGTGTTGCCTTACCTCAAGATCACGTTACACGTATGGTGTGAGGTAGGAGATGGCTGCAGATCGCTGAGAAGTGAACTGGCCAGGGAGTCCTGGCTTACCTTCAGGTTACCTGAATGAGTAGTCTGAAGCAGGAGAAAACCCCCGGGTCACTGGGAAGCAACCTGATGACAGTTGCTGCCGTACCACGTTAGGGGTCAATGGAGACCACAGTTCTCGCCTCAGTTGAAGAAGAAGGAGATACCTGACCCTCCAGGTGAGGTAGTACGTTTGACTCGCTGGGTCGTAAGCGGGCAACACCTACCTATTACGGTATCCAGCATCTGGTCTGGAGAACGCTAGCCCCTTGGATGGCGAACAGGATCATCGATCTTGAATACTGGCACTGAAAGTGACAGTTGCTGCCGTACCTGAGACCACAGTCCTCGCTTCAGTCAGAGATGAAGGAGATACCTGACCCGCCAGGTGAGGTATTACGCTTGACTCGCTGGGTAGTGAGCAGGGCAACACATACCTGTTACGGTAACCAGCTTCTGATCAGGAGAAAAGCTAGTCCCTTGGATAGTGGGCAGGATCAGTGGTCTTGAAACCTGGCACTGAATGTGACAGCTGCTGGCGGGCCGCCTCATGGGGCAGTGCTGGATGGAGCTCTCGCCTGGGTCGAAGATGAGCGGAAGGCTGAACAAGTCACTCAAGCCTGCTGCTGTATCCGGCTTCTGGTTCTGATAAGTGCTGGCCCATAGGTGAGTGGGCAGGCTCCCCAAATCACTCTCACGCTGTAGTAGACAGGGGGATATAGAAACGCTGCACACAATATATAGAGGGTACGTTTCAGAAATACTAGCACACCGGATGGTGGGTAGGTGGATAGAGAAACACTGGATAGTGGATACTGGCACCCTGTTAGATGGGCCGACATATAGAGACACAGGTACACAGGCAAGTGGACTGGTCTATGGAACCCTCAATCAGAATGGCGGACGGGTTGATAGAAAAAAACCTTTAGCACACTGAAACTGACAGGTGCACATAGAGACCTGACACCCTAAACAGTGGGAAGGTTCACACAACGCTGTTACAGTGGTGTAGACAGGTGCGTATGGAAACCCTGTTACACTGAGTAGTGTAAGGGCTTGTGAAAACCCTGATACACCAAAGCCAAAAAATGTATGTAGAAACGCTGGCCCACGGAACAGCGGGCAGGATCCCCAAAGCACCTGGGTATTGGAACATCAGGCATGACACAGAAACTGGCACACTGGATAGTGAACAGGTACAGGGAAACGTTGGCACACAGGAGCAGGTCAGTGCCTAGGGAAACGCTGGCCCACTGGATAGTGGACAAGTAGGAGACTAGCACACTGATGAAAACTAGTACATAAAGAAACACAGGCACACTGGTGTCACTTGCGCACAGGTAGAGACTAGTGTAGAGAGAAAAAAGGCAACTGCGCACTGTAACCGTCAGGTGGCACGCAGAGACACTGACACGTGGGACAGAGGACAGGTACATGAATACACAGGGCGTAAGCATGGAACACACTGGAAAAAACTGACCGGTTCACGGAGACACTGGAACGATCACGGAAAGGCCAAGTCATGGATCGCCGGGTAACAACGTGTGTAGCGAGATGTGAACTTCTGATTGCTGGGTAGAGCGCTATAATCTATCCGTAACCTGACAGATAACCAGGTGTAAGGACAGTACTCTGGGGAGGATTTAGAATGCCGTAGTAACGTCCTTAATTTGTGCCACATGCGCATAATACCGCTGGACACCTAGGATTAGTAATTAGTGCTACCGGCGGTAAATATCTGGGAGACAGAATGGCAAACTGACAATGAACACCCAGAAATCAGGAGCACATCTGGGCTAGGAGGGATGTGTGTACAACACAAGACAGGAGACAATAAAATTGTGCGACATACGGCTGCTTCACAAAGCGGTATCCTAGTGAATGGGCCTGTCCCCTCACCAACAGGACTGCATGTTCAGGGAGAACAGTATCCTGGAGAATGAGCCCTGAGGGGGGTTAGGTGCCTGTTGGAGGGCTCAGATGTGGCGCACTGAATGCTGCAAGATGAGCAGGGGTCTTTAATCACTGTCAGAGGGGAGCGCTGGGTCCAGCACTGCCTGCGGGTGAGCGTAGCGTCGCAAACAGCCTGGGAAGGGAGAGTCGCGGCGGTGTCAGGAACGCTTACCTGATCGGTGGAGCGGCCCTGGCGGCGGCTCAAGCAGCGCTCACCCGGGCGAGCACGGACGTGGCGGCGGCACCGGTGTCTGCAGGATCGACCTAACCGGGCGGAGGCGGTCGGAGATCGCGGCGGCGGCAGCGCCGCTTACCCGGAGGCAAGGGCCGGTGAAGGCTCAGGGATGACGCGCGCCGGGGATTGGCGCCCGGAAGTGACGTCAGACGCCGGGAGGAAGACTGAGGCCGCGCGAGAGGAAAAGAGGCGGGAGATTTGAAAAACCCGCGCGTGCGGACAGAATACCGGCTGGGGGCGTGGCCTGGAGGGCGTGCAGATACCGAGGGGTGCCGCAAAGCCGGGAGCTAAATTTTGAAGGTAGGCCGCCGGAGGGGGACGCAGGGTCGCAATGGAGCCGCAGGCCGCAATGGAGCCGGGGGCTAAAGTTTAAAGGCAGGCCGCTGGGGGATGGGGGGACGCCGGGTAGTGGGCGCCACGGCAGGGGGGCCGATCAGGGGAGCGCAGCTGGGTGGTGCTCTAAGGGAGATATGGGACCCCCTGACCCAAAGGGTGAAGGGGCAGGGGATTATGTAGACGGGATCCCTCCCCCCCATAACCTGGGACGGGGGAGTGCAGAGTACTTACCCTGAGGTCCCGGCTTGTCTTGAGGTGATCCTGGATGCATCCTGGGAGGCGAGTGAAGTCATCTCGACGGTCGTCCCGGGGATAGGGGAGACCGGAAGGGTACCTCTCCATCCTAGGTACGGTCTTCGTCCTCCTACCCCACAATCAGGCTCGGGAGCGAGAAAGTTTTTGGGGAGGGGGGCAAGGACCATCCGCCTGTCCCTCTGTGCGGATGCCCCCCAAACCTCTTGAAAAAGTGTTAGGGGGGTAGGGTCCTGCCAGACAGACACGGAGGACAACGGAAGTGGCGGACGGACCCCACTTCTGTGCGACCGGTCTATGTGGGAGAGCAGGGTGAGCGATTACACCCTGTCGCCCGAAGAGCTGTGTCTGAAAATCAAAGGGAAAACATTAATAAAACACAACAATACAAACCTGAGGGGCTGAGAGCAGCCCCTGCGTGTCCAACCTCCTGTCCCCCAATGAAGCGATAAAGAAATTATTATTTGCATTGTTTGTATAGTATTGTTTGTGTTTTTCTTTGTCTTTGATTCTTTGTCTTTTTCGCTCTCGTTTATTTTTCTTATAAAGTACTTTAATTTGTAGTAACCCCAGATAGCGGAAAGTATTATTTGCATTATATTGTTGAAAAATCAATAAAATATATTTGAATCTAAATAACAGTGCCCCTATCTTGAACCATATGGCAGATTTAAAAAAATAAAAAATAAATAACAAAACACTCAAGAATTTCATATGGTGGTTAAAGTCCAGCACATACAACAGTGAGGACATCATCCTTTTTGTTGGGGTTAAAGATCATTTTGTTTCCAGCCTTTGACCGTTGCTATGATTTTATACACAGAAGCCGCGTTACCTTGATAGTGCTGCAGTAATTTGTTCATGCGGATATCCCAGACTTTCACTGCACTGTTAGACCCTGCGGAGGCGACACATGTTCCTGATGAATTAAAGCGCACATCATTGGAATGGCTGAAAGAAACGGAAGACAGGCAAATGTATATATCATTTTTTCAACTTAGTTTTTACCTTCCAGACAACTGCTTTAAAAAAAAGCATTGCCCCAACTTCTTTTCTTCAGAAGCGCACCCCGATCCCTGGCATCCTGCTTTTCCAGGAACGGTAAGCTGCTGATGATTGACAGTTCATACCATAGGCAGTCATGTCACAGGCTGTTAGTAGAGGCATCTTCATCACCAGTGCAGCATAGGGAAAGGGTGGAGGCACTGAGGCTGTCCAGATCTAGCCATCCACCCAGCCTCACAGCAGTCTGCCAGCAGCGCTTGCTCCTTATCCAGCTAAACAGCCATATAAGACCACAGGTGGCCGCTATCCTAGGCAAAGAGCTGTACACTATCAAATTAAACATCCCTCCATTTTTGAGAACAGAAAGAATTTTTTTTAAGATGTAAATTGCAAAGTTGCTGGTTTTCACAAGCACTTTGTAATTTTAACTGCATTAACATGAGACTGCTTTGTAAATGGCTCTCTCTGCTTAGCCTACCACACAACACAAAGTGACAATCATCACACATTGGTGCGCTTTAAGCCTAGGAACAATCACCAGGATTTTCCTATATAACCTAAAGCCAGTGCTATACTGGTGCTATCAGGCTGATTCTATACATACCTTTAGTTGTCAGCTAGGATGTATAGATTTTGAAACACAAGCAAGTAAAGCTTATAAATGAGCAACTTTTTGATTAGCAGCAGCTAATAGCTGGGGTGGGGTTTGATAGTGATTCCAGCCCCCTGCCTTAGGTTCCTCCCCTTATCTATTATGTATGCTAATTCCATCATAGAAGTGTTTTACTATTGGATGTGGCTATAAATCAGGGTGGCTAGAAGGATCTTGCTGACATCATACCCATGTGACCAGAAGGGGTGGGGCCTTAACCAATATAGCTGATACCAGAAAGCAACATTATTTTTCTGTTTGAGGAGGCCCCGCCTCTTCTGGTCACATGGATTTGATGTCAGCATAGGTCTTTCTAGCCACAATTATTAGTAACACTTTTGTAATGGAATTAGCATAAATAAAAGATGGGGGAGGATGGACAGGCAGGGGGCAGAAATCACTATCAAACCCCACCCCAGCTATTAGCTGCTGCCAATCAGAAAGCTGCTCATTTTACAAATTTACTTGCTTGTATTTCAAAAAGTATACATCCTAGCTGACAACTAAAGGTATGTATAGAATCAGCCTGATAGTGCCAGTATAGCACTGGATTTAGGTTATATAGGAAAATCCTGGTGATTGGTGCACTTTAAAAAAGTGGCATTTGCAAAAAAATCCAAATACACGAACATAGGAAACCCCCGCTCACTGTATGTGTCGGTAATGTCTCCCTTATGATGGTGCTTGGATCAACCGAACAAGCCAGCCGGCAATGCACAATAGGAAAGTTTTAAACATATATTCTTTGGAATATTTTTTCATTATGTTTGCACATTTTCTCGTAATTCACTTTGTTTGGGATAAAATCTGTTGTACAATATTACTATTTTTTATTTTTAATATATGCCATTTTTGCCTTAGCATCCTGCCTCTATCCTGATTTGATATCTTGTATCTTGCCGATAGGAGTGATAAAGCATTTTATAAATGGACTGACTTTTTTTTTTTTTTTTTTTCTTACGGTGCCCCTCCATGCACCCCGGAAATAAATAGACGATTGAATGGCTACAACAGAACATCTCTGTGGGCATTTACTTTTTCTCCTTTGAGGCTAGCTGACATAAAACATGACCGTATCCACAAAGTAGTTCTGTGGTATACACAGTAGGAAGGAGGGGGAGGGGTGGAGTCATTCATCCTGTCCATCCCCAGTGAAGTAATTGCGGGATGTCGACGAGTGTCACAAAAACTGGGGGTCTGGTGAAAAATCCCTCCGTGCCGATCACTATGATTCTACTGTGAATGTGGCTTGTTGCAGAAGACATTGTGATTTGTACTATACATAGCAGTGCTGAAGCACTGCTATGTATAGCTCACGTTATCAGATGATTGCAGGTTCAAGTCCCCTAAGGAGCAAAAGTTCAAATCACCCTCCTATTGCCATATTACAAAGAAAACAATTTACAAACATACACATTTGGTACCAGTGTGTTCGATCTATCAAGTTGATTTTATCGGTAAACACATAACGAGAGAAAAAAAAAAAATCAAACTTGTAGAATTGCGATTTTTGACCGCTGCAATGTTGGAATAAAAAGGAAATAAAAATATCACTAAATAGTGTCAGTGAAAAAGTCTACTCACGACGCAAAAAAGATGCCCTCACACAGCCCAGATGCCAAAAGTGGAAAATGTTATGGGTCACGGAAAATGGCGACACAAGCAAAAGAATTTCTCTCACAAATTTCCAATTTTTTTTTTCACCACTTAAAATATAAAAAAAATATATACTGTCATGTTTCGTATCTGCGTACGCATACGTATCCAGAGAATCATTTTGCAAGGTCATTTTTACCATACAGTGGGGGACAATAAGTACTTGATCTCTTGCTGATTTTGTAAGTTTTCCCACTGACAAAGAAATGACCAGTCTATAATTTTAAGGGTAGGTTAATTAGCAGTGAGAGAATATCCAAAATAAAATCCAGAAAATCACATTGTATAAATTATATTTATTTGCATTTTACAGAGAGAAATGCATATTTGATCCCCTACTAACCATTAAAGGCCCAGTCACACTAAACAACTTACCAGCGATCCCAACAACGATACAACCTGATAGGGATCGCTGGTAAGTTGCTAGGAGGTTGCTGGTGAGATGTCACACTAAGCGACGCTGCAGCGATCCCACCAGCAACCTGACCTGGCAGGGATCGCTGGAGCGTCGCTACACGGGTTGCTGGTGAGCTGTCACACAGGCAGATCTCACCAGCAGCCAGTGACCAGCCCCCAGCACCGCGTGGAAGCGATGCTGCGCTTGGTAACTAAAAGGTAAATATCGGATAACCAACCCGATATTTACCTTGGTTACCAGCGCACACCGCTTAGCGCTGGCTCCCTGCACACCTAGCCACAGTACACATCGGGTTAATTACCCGATGTGTACTCTGCTACAAGTGCAGGCAACAGGGAGCCGGCTTCTGCGGACGCTGGTACCCACGGTAAACAAGAAGTCCTTCCCTTGGTTACCCGATATTTACCTTCGTTACCAGCGTCTGCGCTCTCACACTGCCAGTGCCGGCTCCCTGTTCCCTGCACTCCTAGCCAGAGTACACATCGGGTTAATTACCCGATGTGTACTGTGGCTACGTGTGCAGAGAGCAGGGAGCCGGCACTGACCGTGTGAGAGCGGCGGACGCTGGTAACGAAGGTAAATATCGGGTAACCAAGGGAAGGGCTTCTTGGTTACCCGATGTTTACCGTGGTTACCAGCGTCCGCAGAAGCCGGCTCCCTGCACATTCAGTTGTTGCTCTCTCGCTGTCACACACAGCGATGTGTGCTTCACAGCGGGAGAGCAACAACTAAAAAAATGGCCCAGGACATTCAGCAACAACCAACGACCTCACAGCAGGGGCCGGGTTGTGCGGGATGTCACACACAGCAACATCGCTAGCAACATCGCTGCTATGTCACAAAAGTTGTTCCTTAGCAGCGATGTTGCTAGCGATGTTGCTTAGTGTGACGTGGCCTTAAGTTCTGGCTCCTACAGACCACTTAGACGCTCCTAATCAACTCATTACCTGCATTAATGACAGCCGTCTTAAATTGTCACCTGTATAAAAGACTCCTGTCCACAGACTCAAATTAATCAGTCACACTCTATCCTCTACAACATGGGCAAGACCAAAGAGCTTTCTAAGGATGTCAGGGACAAGATCATAGACAAGCACAAGGCTGGAATGGGCTATAAAACCATAAGTAAGACGCTGGGTGATGAAGAGACAACTGTTAGTGCAATAGTAAGAAAAAAGGGAATTTTGTTTACTTACCGTAAATTCCTTTTCTTCTAGCTCCTATTGGGAGACCCAGACAATTGGGTGTATAGCTTCTGCCTCCGGAGGCCACACAAAGTATTACACTTTAAAAAGTGTAACCCCTCCCCTCTGCCTATACACCCTCCCGTGCATCACGGGCTCCTCAGTTTTGGTGCAAAAGCAGGAAGGAGGAAACTTATAAATTGGTCTAAGGTAAATTCAATCCGAAGGATGTTCGGAGAACTGAAAACCATGAACCAAAAGAACCATTCAACATGAACAACATGTGTACACAAAAGAACAACCAGCCCGAAGGGAACAGGGGCGGGTGCTGGGTCTCCCAATAGGAGCTAGAAGAAAAGGAATTTACGGTAAGTAAACAAAATTCCCTTTTTCTTTGTCGCTCCATTGGGAGACCCAGACAATTGGGACGTCCAAGAGCAGTCCCTGGGTGGGTAAAAGAATACCTCAATAAGAAGAGCCGAAACGGCCCCCTCTTACAGGTGAGCAACCGCCGCCTGAAGGACTCGCCTACCTAAACTGGCGTCTGCCGAAGCATAGGTATGCACTTGATAGTGTTTCGTGAAAGTGTGCAGACTAGACCACGTAGCTGCCTGACACACCTGCTGAGCCGTAGCCCGGTGCCGCAATGCCCAGGACGCACCCACGGCTCTGGTAGAATGGGCTTTCAGCCCTGAAGGAAGCGGAAGCCCAGAAGAACGGTAGGCTTCGAGAATCGGTTCCTTGATCCACCGAGCCAAGGTTGACTTGGAAGCCTGCGAACCCTTACGCTGGCCAGCGACAAGGACAAAGAGCGCATCTGAACGACGCAGGGGCGCCGTGCGAGACACGTAGAGTCGGAGTGCTCTAACCAGATCCAAGGAGTGCAAATCCTTTTCACATTGGTGAATTGGATTAGGGCAAAATGAAGGCAAGGAGATATCCTGATTGAGATGAAAAGGGGATACCACCTTAGGGAGAAATTCCGGGACAGGACGCAGAACCACCTTATCCTGGTGAAACACCAGAAAGGGGGCTTTGCATGACAGCGCTGCAAGCTCAGACACTCTCCGGAGTGATGTAACCGCCACTAGAAAGGCCACCTTCTGCGAAAGACGTGAGAAAAAGACATCCCGCAGCGGCTCGAAAGGTGGTTTCTGAAGAGCCGTTAGCACCCTGTTAAGATCCCAGGGTTCCAGCGGACGCTTGTAAGGTGGGACTATGCGGCAAACTCCCTGCAAGAACGTGCGGACCTGCGGAAGCCTGGGTAGGCGCTTTTGAAAAAATACGGAGAGCGCCGATACTTGGCCCTTGAGAGAGCCGAGTGACAAACCCTTGTCCATTCCGGATTGAAGGAATGAAAGAAAAGTGGGTAAGGCAAACGGCCATGGAGGAAAACCGTTATCAGAGCACCAGGATAAGAAGATTTGCCAAGACCTGTAATAGATCTTGGCAGATGTTGGTTTCCTGGCCTGTCTCATGGTGGAAATGACATCCTGAGATAACCCTGAAGACGCTAGGAGCCAGGACTCAATGGCCACACAGTCAGGTTGAGGGCCACAGAATTCAGATGGAAAAACGGGCCTTGTGACAGCAAGTCTGGGCGGTCTGGAAGCGCCCACGGTTGACCCACCGTGAGATGCCACAGATCCGGGTACCACGACCGCCTCGGCTAGTCTGGAGCGACGAGAATGGCGCGACGGCAGTCGGACCTGATCTTGCGTAACACTCTGGGCAGCATCGCCAGAGGAGGAAACACATAAGGCAGTCGAAACTGCGACCAATCCTGAACTAACGTGTGACTGACCCCGAAGAAGTGATTGCACCCCTGTCTGCAGAGAAAGCTGTTTGTCCCGCGGTAGCTTGACTACCGCTGACTGTGTATGAAACTCCATCCCGAGGTAAGTCAGTGATTGAGTCGGTGTCAACTTGGATTTCGGGAAGTTGATGATCCACCCGAACCGCTGGAGAGTCGCCAGAGCGACGGTAAGGCTGTGTTGACACGCCACCCGAGAAGGTGCCCTAACTAGGAGATTGTCTAAGTAGGGAATCACCGAGTGGCCCTGAGAGTGCAGGACCGCCACAACGGATGCCATGACTTTGGTGAAAACCCGTGGGGCTGTCGCCAAGCCGAAAGGCAATGCCACGAACTGAAGGTGTTCGTCCCCGATGGCGAAACGCAAGAAGCGTTGATGTTCGGGTGCGATCGGCACGTGGAGATAAGCATCCTTGATGTCGATCGATGCTAGGAAGTCTCCTTGTGACATCGAGGCGATGACCGAGCGGAGAGATTCCATCCGAAACCGTCTGGTTCTCACATGTCTGTTGAGTAGTTTGAGGTCCAGAACGGGATGGAATGATCCGTCCTTTTTTGGCACCACGAACAAGTTGGAGTAAAAGCCGCGACCACGTTCCTGAAGGGGAACGGGGATCACAACTCCTTCTGTCTTCAGAGCGTCCACTGCCTGAAAAAGTGCGTCGGCCTGAGCGGGGGGCGGAGAGGTTCTGAAGAAACGAGCCGGAGGACGAGAGCTGAACTCTATCCTGTAACCGTGAGACAGAATGTCTCTCACCCATCGGTCTTGAACATGTGGCCACCAGGCGTCGCCAAAGCGGGAGAGCCTGCCACCGACCGAGGATGCGGCTCATGGATGCCGAGAGTCATGAGGAGGCCGCCTTGGAGGCAGTGCCTCCTGCGGCCTTTTGGGGGCGTGACTTGGACCGCCACGCATAGGAGTTCCTCTGGCCTTTCTCCGGCCTGCTGGTCGAAGAGGATTGGGGCTTGGCGGAGGGACGAAAGGACCGAAACCTTGATTGTATTTTCCGTTGCTGAGGTCTCTTAGGTTTGGACTGGGGTAAGGAGGTGTCCTTTCCCTTGGATTCCTTAATAATCTCATCCAATCGTTCGCCAAACAAGCGGTCGCCAGAAAATGGCAAACCGGTTAAAAACCTCTTGGAGGCCGAGTCTGCCTTCCATTCGCGCAGCCACATGGCCCTGCGGACTGTCACAGAGTTAGCGGATGCCACAGCTGTACGGCTAGCAGAGTCTAGGACTGCGTTCATGGCGTAGGAAGAAAAAACTGACGCTTGAGAAGTCAAAGACGCAACCTGCGGAGCAGAATTACGTGTGACCGCATTAATCTCAGCCAGACAAGCTGAGATAGCTTGGAGTGCCCACACGGCTGCAAAGGCCGGGGCAAAAGACGCGCCCGTGGCTTCATAGATGGATTTCACCAGGAGCTCTATCTGCCTGTCAGTGGCATCCTTTAGCGATGAGCCATCTGCAACCGATACCACAGATCTAGCTGCCAATCTAGAGACTGGAGGATCCACCTTGGGACATTGAGCCCAACCCTTAACCACTTCAGAGGGGAAGGGATAACGCGTGTCAGTGAGGCGCTTAGTAAAGCGCTTGTCCGGAACCGCTCTGGGCTTCAGGAGGCGGGGGAGAGAGATCCAACACCTGGTTGATGGACGAGATAAGATCATTCACTAAGGCGTCCCCTTCAGGTGTATCAAGGTTAAGGGCAACGTCAGGGTCAGAGCCCTGAGCTGCGATGTCCGCCTCGTCCTCCAGCGAGTCCTCAAGCTGGGAACCCGAGCAGCGTGAAGAAGTCGGGGAAGATTCCCAGCGAGCCCGCTTAGCCTGTCTAGGACTGTGGTCCGGGCAGGAGTCCTCCACGTGAGACCTAGGGCCCAACCTGGGAGCGCGCTGCGGTGCGGACCGAGAGGGACCTGGAGGCGACGATCCAACAGGGGCCGGGGCCTGTGTAAGGACCGGTCTGGACTGCAAAGCTTCTAGCAGCTTGGCAGACCATTTGTCCATAGACTGAGCCATGGATTGTGAAAGTGACTCAGAGAGTTTCTCAGCAAAAGAGGCGAACTCTGTCCCTGCCGCCTGGACAGGGGGAGCAGGGGGGTCTACATGAGCCGAGGGGTCCACTAGTGACCGAGGCTCCGGCTGAGCAAGCGAAACAGGGGTCGCGCATTGCTCACAGTGAGGGTAGGTGGAACCCGCAGGTAACATAGCCCCACAAGAGGTACAGGCTGCAAAAAAACCCTGTGCCTTAACAGATTTGCTCCTTGTGGACGACATGCTGTTGTCTGCTAGGAGAATGATCACTGAGGGTATATGGGCAAAAAAGGGTATACAGCCCGACCGAACAGAAATATATATATATATATATATATATAAATACGTATCTGTTTCCGGCACCCTAGGGGGACAAGCACCGGGTGACCGGTGTGGCTTACCGACCGCTAAAAAGCGGAGTGTGTGTCCTCCAGATTCCCTGCCTTAGGTCCCCCGGAGCTGCAGAGCTCTTCACTGAGAATCCTCCACCGGCAGAATGCCAAAAAATGGCTGCCGGAGCTCTCAGGGGAGGAGTGGAGACGTGGGCGGCGCCCGGAAAGTGCGGGAATCTGGGGTCCCCACAGTGATCAGTGAGGGGGGAGGAAACATACAGGATGCTCCGGCCCTCACATCCGACGTCAGGTCGGCAGTCCCGCCCTTACCCCTGACAGGCAGGCCCGGGGGCGGGATTTTTGCGACTAGGCCGCGATGAAGCCGGGGACTAAATTTGAGACCGCACCCGACAAGCAGGCACGGTCGGCGCGGAAGTCCGCCGGCCTTCTCAATTCAGCAGCTGCCGCAGCGTCCGGGAAGAAGGTGCGCTCCCTGCACAGTCCCCAATGGGGACACAGAGTACCTTAGAGTTGCAGGGCCCGGTCCCTGAGGTTGAATAGACTCCAGTCCGGCAGATTCCCACAGGGGCTGCGGAAGGAGCACGGTCCCAGTAAATGGATGACCGCTCAGGATCCCACTTCTCCCAGAGCCGCTAAGGGATGGTGAAGGAGACGGCATGAGGCTCCGGCCTTTGTACCCGCAATGGGTACCTCAACCCCTTAACAACACCGCCGACGTAGTGGGGTGAGAAGGGAACATGCTGGGGGCCCCGTGGGGGCCCTCTTTTCTTCCAACCGACATAACTAATATGAGAATGCATGAGTGGATGTGTGCCTCCTTCCACACAAAGCATAAAACTGAGGAGCCCATGATCCACGGGAGGGTGTATAGGCAGAGGGGAGGGGTTACACTTTTAAAGTGTAATACTTTGTGTGGCCTCCAGAGGCAGAAGCTATACACCCAATTGTCTGGGTCTCCCAATGGAGCGACAAAGAAATGGAAGAAATACAAAATTAAATACAAAAAAGAAAAACAAAAATCGACATCAATCTGGGGCACCATGCAAAATCTCACCTCGTGGGGTATCCAGGATCATGAGGCTGGATCGTGAGAGATCAGCCTAAAACTGCACGTGGGAAACTAGTTAATGATGTCAAGGCAGCTGGGACCACTGTCACCAAGAAAACCATTGGTAACACATTACGCCGTAATGGATTAAAATCTTGTAGTACCTGCAAACTCCCACTGCTCAAGATGGCACATGTGCAGGCCCATCTGAAGTTTCTCAATGAACACCTGGATGATTATGAGAGTGATTGGGAGAAGGTGCTGTGGTCAGATGAGACAAAAATTGAGCTCTTTGGCATTATCTCAACTCGCTGTGTTTGAAGGAAGAGAAATGGCGCCTGTGCCCCAAAGAACACCGTCCCCACTGTCAAGCATGAAGGTGGAAATATTATGTTTTGGGAGTGTTTCTCTGCTAAGGGCACAGGACTACTGCACAGCATCAATGGGACAATGGATGGAGCCATGTACTGTAAAATCCTGAGTGACAACCTCCTTTCCTCCGCCAGGACATTAAAAATGGGTTAGGGCTGGGTCTTCCAGCACGACAATGACCCAAAACATACAGCCAAGGCAACAAAGGAGTGGCTCAAAAAGCAGCACATTAAGGTCATGGAGTGGCCTAGCCAGTCTCCAGACCTTAATTCCATAGAAAAGGTATGGCGAGAGCAGAAGTTCTGAGTTGCCAAGCGACAGCCTCAAAATCTGAATGATTTAGAGATGATCTGCAAAGAGGAGTGGACCAAAATTCCTCCTGACGTGTGCGCAAACCTAATCATCAACTACAAACTTCTGACTGCTGTGCTTGCCAACAAGGGTTTTCCCACCAAGTGTTAAGTCTTGTTTGCCACAGGGATCAAATACTTATTTCGCTCTGCAAAATGCAAATAACATTTATATAATTTATACAATGTGATTTTTTGGATTTTATTTTGGATATTCTCTCACTGTTAAAATTAACCTACCCTGAAAATTATACTGTTCATGTCTTTGTCAGTGGGCAAACTTACAAAATCAGCAAGGAATCAAATACTTATCTCCCCCATTGTATACTCAACATAGTAAATAAAAAACCCCAACAATCATGGAATTGCACTTTTTTTTGCAATTCTAACCCCTTCACGACTGGCCGATGTTGCGCTTTCCGTTTTTGTATTAGCCATTCTTCTTCCAAGGGACGTAACTTTTTTATTTTTCAGTCAATATGGTCATGTAAGGGCTCTTTTTTTGCGGAACAAGCTGTACTTTAAAATAAAACCATGAGTTTTACCATATAGTGTACTGGAAAACGGCCAAAAAAATTCAAATGCAGAAAAATTGCAAAAAAAGTGCGATAGCACTATTGTTTTTGAGATATTTTATTCACTGTGTTCACTATATGGTAAAACTGATGTGTCAGTGTGATGCCTGAGGTCAGTGAGAGTTCGTAGACAGCAAACATGTATAGGTTTACTTTTATCTAAGGGGTTAAAAAAAAAAATCAGAAGTTTTTCAGAAAAAAGTGGTGTACGTGTTACGCCATATTCCGTGACCCGTAGCGTTCTCAATTTCCGCGATCTATGGCTCAGTGATGGCTTATTTTTTTAGCGTCTCAAGCTGACATTTTTAATGGTACCATTTTTGTGCAGCGGATACGTTTTGATCCCGATATTGCATTTAGCGCACAACTTGTGGGACGAAAAAGCGTAATTTTGGTGTTTGGAATTTTTTTGCCGCTACGCCGTTTACCGATCAGATTAATTGATTTTATATTTTGATAGAATGGGCATTTCTGAATGCGGCAATACCAAATGTGTATATTTTTTTAACCCTTTAATTTTCAATGGGGCGAAAGGGGGGTGATTTGAACTTTTAGGTTTTTTATTTTTTATTAAACTTTTTTTCACTTTTTTTTTTTATTTTACCAAGTCCCCTAGGGGATTATATGGATCAGCAATCTGATCGCTCTGCCATATCTGCTGATCACAGCTACACAGCTGTGAACAGCAGATATACTCATTTCCTGTCTCATCCAGCTCTGGGCCATCACATGACCCTGTGCTATCATGACAACCACCGGATCACGTCACGTGACTTTTGGCAGTAAGTAAACGTTTACCGCGATTATAATGGCGCTGTCACATATTGACAGCGCCATTTAAGGGGTTAAACGGCACAGGCGGATAATGATTCCGCTCGTGCCTAGCAGACACACATCTTAGCTGTATATAAATCAGCTGAGATGGGCGCCGATCTCTCGCTCCTGTTGCCAACAACAACGGGAGAGTAACCCTATGACCGCTACAACGTAATTTTACCACCCGCGGTCATTAAGGGGTTAAAGAAAAATGATTTTTTTTTTTCCCTATTTCCGTTGCATCACATGACAAAAATGAATGGTGTCATTCAAAAGTGCAACTTGTCCTGCAAAAAACAAGACCTCCTATGGCTATATTGATGGAAAAATTAAAAAAAGTCATGGTTCTTAGAAGGGGAGGAAACACAAAAGTGGAAAAATTTGAAATTGGAAGGTCATGAAGAAGTTAAAAAAAAAAAAACCTAGTGGTAGGTCCCCTTTAAGTGTAGCTACCCCATAGGTGGTGCTAAAGAAACGGCTTTCTTCCATCTCCTCCATAAGAGGCTAACTAATTTGCATTAGACTGGAAATACTACTGCGCCGCACATTATTGAGAGTGGAGCCCTTTAAGGTTCCCGGGTTAGTTAATATACAATCAATAAGCCACATAAGGGGTTTAGTGGCATCCGAATCAAAGCCATAGCTTGCTGGGATAATAGCCATGAGAGCCGCTGGGCCAGAATTAATAATTACCCTTTGTAGTCCATGAAGGTGTTAATGCAGACTCTGTTGGTTGTGTCCCAGATTCGCACAGTCTTATCATCGCTGCATGAAGCGATTAGTCTTCCATCTGGGGAGAATCTGTAATGAGGAAAGATTAGAGAACCCTAGAGAGGACGCGGAGGAGAGAAATTACTTAAATTGTCTAAATACCCAACAAATAAGGAAATCAGTGTGAAAGCCTTGCCACTGATCAGCGGGAAAGCAGCAATAATAAGGAGTGGAGGACACAGACAGAAAGGTCATAGCGGGGTGACAGCGGAGGACGCTGCCGGACGGCTCAGTACACAAGGATAGGGCATGCTTTCACAATCCATTACATATCAGAGGGCTGTGAAAAAGATCAGATTAGTTATCAGAGCGTTAGGTGATCTGTCCGCAGCCTGCGGGGGGGGCCACTGATCCTATTAAAGACCCCTGTGTGATAGGAGCCACCACTGCATTCACTTCTATGGGACTGCTGGATAGCAGACAAGGTTGCTGAATACGTTTGCAAACCCTGTAGAGAAGATACTGCTTCCTCTCATCAATCGCCACAATTAGACTTGTTAGCACCTTTTGTACAAATAATAAAAAGTAATACGAAAAAGCTGTCCTCCATCATGAAATGGCTTTATCACCTTAGCGCACCACTATTTTTATTTCACTGCTAAAGCGGTGCTTTAAATCTAAGGGGTACTTTGCACACTATGACATCGCAGGTGCGATGTCGGTGGGGTCAAATCAAAAGTGACGCACATCCGGGGACGCTGTAGACATCGGAGTATGTGAATAGTTTTTACTACGATTAACGAGCGCAAAAGCGTCGAAATCGTATCATCGGTGTAGCGTCAGTCATTTCCATAATGTCGGAAGGACCGATGTTACGATGTTGTTCCTCGTTCCTGCGGCAGCACACATCGCTGTGTGTGAAGCCACAGGAGCGAGGAACATCGCCTTACCTGCGTCTCGCCTGCAATGAGGAAAGAAGGAGGTGGGCGGGATGTTTACGTCCCGCTTATCTCCGCCCCCCTGCTTCTATTGGCCGCCTGGCGTGCCGTCGCAGAGCGGGTAAGTCCATGTAAAGCTGCCGTAGCGATAATATTCGCTACGGCAGCTATCACAAGATATCGCAGCTGCGACGGGGGCGGGGACTATCGCGCTCGGTATCGCAACAATCGGCTTGCGATGTCGTAATGTGCAAAGCACCCCTAAGTCTCCTCACCCCTGTCTTACACTCACATGCAGCAGTCTTCATCTTTTTCCAGAGAGATTCTGGTGAGTCTTCTGTGATTTGTGACCTGCAGGCAGCTTTAGTGTTTCATGGAGCGTGTCGGAGATCACAAATCAATGTAGGTCTATAAGAGCCTTGTTCTGGTTCTCATAGACTTGTATTGAGAGCTTGCAACGTTACGGGCACAAGACTGCGCCACGGGACTGGAGCAGCGCTGAAAAAAGGTGAAGACATTGGACGGTGAGTATAAGGCTATGTGTCCACGTGGCTTTTTGTGTGTTTTTTTTCTAGCGTTTCCCTAGCTTTTTTAATCAATAAAAGCAAGGAAAAAGCATCCCAGCAAAGTCTATGAGAATCCTGACTTGCTGTGCTCACGCTTCGTTTTTCCTTGCAAATTTGTTGCTGAAGTAAGAAGCAGCATGTCAATTTGTTCTGCATTTTTTTACTGCGTTTCTATAATGCCCTGCAATGTTTTATCACTACAGCGGATTATAGGGCAGCACTTTGAATCACACAATATGCATACAGCATGGTGTGTGAGGCTCTCCATAAGCTCAGTAACCCGGGGTCGTAATGGTGACGATCCAGGGTTACAATGGCAGCGATCGGGTCCCTGTGATCACATTACAAGGACCAGACCACCAGAGAGAGGTAAGCGATCATTCTCCCTGCCTCCCTGAGTGCTTCAATCACACTGATCCCAGCATTCAGGGGGTTAAACTGCCAGGAGTGGTGCTGGATCCACTCTGGGCAGTGAGAGCCAGGTCCCGCCTGTAACATCAAACGGAGACCCAACAGCGATCACAGGGGTACAGCGCAGGAGCCATAACTAAATAACGCTGGTATGGTGCTCTAAATAGGAATAATGGTGGACATTTTCATAGACTGCAGTAAAGTGCCAGAAAATTATTACAATTAGCTTGCTTCGTTTTTTAAAAACAACTTTATTCATACATGCAAATTATAGCGCTTGGTGCACCCTTGGTATGGCCGAGCCCCTCAGTGCACCGTTCCACCCCTTTGGCATTTGCCTACCCATTGCCTACCTCAGATTCCCCCTCTTCTCATTGACAGTGCTGGAATTCCCCAAGACAATGCTGTCCGCTACTGAAAATGTGTTCATGCGAGTGATTGCTCCTACATCACTCTCTCTCCGCTACACTTTTGGGTGTAGATGTGTAACAAGCAACATCAAGAGAACAACCTGTGACCACAAAAATCCCTTTAAAGGGAACCTGTCATGTCCCTAAAGACTGTTAATCTGCCAACCACCACACGAAAAGCCTGGCTGCCTGGAGGAAATAAACTTTTTTTCTTCGGGCAGCCTCTGGCTTTCAGTCACTGCTCAGGACATAGTGACCGGTGGCTGTAAACACTTCCCAACACTGACTGTCATATTCGACTCAGCAGTAGATCGCTGGCTGTCAGTCAGAATGAGATATGGTTACAGCTGCGGCTCTCTATACAGAGTTGTGACAGAAACTGCTTCAACCACACCTCTATGACTGAAAGCTGGAGGCTGCTGGGAGAAAAGAAGGAGATTTCCCCCGGTGAACGTGTTTTCAGTGTGGCGGCCAGTCAACTTTAGAATGCTATTAATCTGGATTTTAACCCCATATTAGCAGGTTAATAGCAATATTTTTGACATGACAGGTTTCCTTTATGTTTGGAAAAATAGGTGATCCTTTTATCTTCTGATCAGTGAAGGCTCCAGTGCTTATCACATATGGAAAACACATTCTATATAAGGGTTGTCCAAAACTTAAAGCGATTTTATACCCCCTGACTTGATCCACTGAATGACCGCCAATTGGGTAATGTTTGATGTTTGGCAGTCATTTAATAGCCTCTATTGACAGGTTGGTCACATTCCCTATGAGCAAAGAACAATCAGTGATGGGTCGCTCTGGCCGTATATACTACCATTGTTTTTGTCAGCACATGTTCTGCTTACATAGATCAATGCCCTGCGGAGTATGATGATTATTAAGCAAGCTTAAAGGGAACCTGTCAGGTGCAATGTCCACCCAGAACCACGAGCAGTTCTGGGTGCATATTGCTAATCCCTGCCTAACTGTCCCTGTCTACACTAGTATAGATAAAGGGATCTATAGAAAAAGTATTTCTAAAGATCTTTTACGGTATGCTAATGAGCGAGGGGACTAGTCACAAGGGCGTTACTTCTCCTGGCTAGTGGGCCCACATAGCATGATAGCACGCCCCTGTAGGAGTACTAACATGCTAATGAATGCGCAACTTCGTCACACATACCTCACTCTTCATGGCGGCCAGCGGAGGATGGATGTGCAGTGCGCATGATCCGGAGTCCTCAGCACTACCTGTCATGTGCACTAAATTGATGCCAGGTTTAAGTGAGATATAGTGCGCATGACCGGAAGTCCAGGGACTCTGGATCACGAGCAGTGTGTATCCATCCTCCGCCGGCCACCATTAAAACTAAGGTATGAGCGGCGTGGCTGCGCATTCATGAGCACGTTAGTAAGCCCACAGGGGTGTACTAATATGCTAAGGGGGCAAACTAGCCAAGGGAACTCACACCCTTGTGACTAGTCCCCTAGCTCATTAGCATATGATAAACGATCTTCAGAAATATTTTTTCTAAAGACCTGTATACAGGGACAGTAAGGCAGGGATTAGAAAGTTTTAGTTACTTACCGGTAACGGGATTTTCATGAGCCCATGACAGCACCCTTAAGTTCAGGTGGTGCTGTCATGGGCGAGGGGGAAAATATACACACAGAACTGCTCGTGGTTCTGGGTGCATATTGCACCTAACAAGCAGTTTACTTATTCATTGCTTGATTGGCACCCGATTTACATCGCCCGTCTATTAGGAATCAAGTATTCCTAGAAACACTTTTACAGCAATCTACCATTGTAAATCCAGCTTTAGTGATCTATATCATATTAGGCAAAACATACAAAGTGTACAAAGCCGGAACAGTGCAGGTCCATTTACACTTTGCAGTAGCCGTTCCCATATGCTGAAGATCAGGTCCAATAGAAATGAATGAGGGCTGTGCTGCAGGTCTCAAGATGTGTCACTACATGGTGTACAGTAGGTAAATCCAGCGCAAACAGCTGATCATGGGGCGGCCAAACCGCACGGATTTGATGTTAATAACCCATGGATAGGTCATCATTTCTAAGCCCTAGATGTTCCCTTTTAATGTCGAAGACCTGGTATTTGGCCCAAGAAAAGAGATGTAGATGCCTTTGGTGACTGAAAGTCAAATTCTGCTACCATATACCTACATACCTTGCACATCGAACCCAGTTTGTATGTTGGGTAAGGGAGAAAATAAATCGCTGATGATGGACGCTCCATGCTTTAATGGTCTTGTCGTCAGACGCAGTGAGCAGGCACTGGCCATCGTGTGAAAAGTCAACGCTTCGCACTGAAGCAGTGTGTGCCTTAAATATGGTGGACTCTCCTTTGCTGAAATAATAAAATGAAAAATTAATATACAGATACACTCAGAAATTGCTCTTCAAATGAAGGGAATTTTGTTTACTTACCGTAAATTCCTTTTCTTCTAGCTCCAATTGGGAGACCCAGACAATTGGGTGTATAGCTACTGCCTCCGGAGGCCACACAAAGTATTACACTTAAAAGTGTAAAGCCCCTCCCCTTCTGCCTATACACCCCCCGTGGGATCACGGGCTCCTCAGTTTTAGTGCAAAAGCAAGAAGGAGGAAAGCCAATAACTGGTTTAAGAACAAATTCAATCCGAAGAAACATCGGAGAACCGAAACCATTCAACATGAACAACATGTGTACCCGAAAAAACAAAAATCCCCAAGAAAACAGGGCGGGTGTTGGGTCTCCCAATTGGAGCTAGAAGAAAAGGAATTTACGGTAAGTAAACAAAATTCCCTTCTTCTTTGTCGCTCCTAATTGGGAGACCCAGACAATTGGGACGTCCAAAAGCAGTCCCTGGGTGGGTAAAATAACCCCTCGTGATAGGACCGTAAAACAGCCCTTTCCTACAGGTGGGCAACCGCCGCCTGAAGGACTTGTCTACCTAGGCTGGCGTCCGCCGAAGCGTAGGTATGCACCTGATAATGTTTGGTAAAAGTGTGCAGACTCGACCAGGTAGCCGCCTGGCACACCTGCTGAGCCGTAGCCTGGTGCCGTAATGCCCAGGACGCACCCACGGCTCTGGTAGAATGGGCCTTCAGCCCTGAGGGAACCGGAAGCCCAGCAGAACGGTAGGCTTCAAGAATTGGTTCCTTGATCCACCGAGCCAGGGTGGATTTGGAAGCTTGCGACCCTTTACGCTGACCAGCGACAAGGACAAAGAGCGCATCCGAGCGGCGCAGGGGCGCCGTGCGGGAAATGTAGATTCTGAGTGCTCTCACCAGATCCAACAAATGCAAATCCTTTTCACATTGATGAACTGGATGAGGACACAAAGAAGGCAAGGAGATATCCTGATTGAGATGAAAGGGGGATACCACCTTAGGGAGAAACTCCGGAATCGGGCGCAGAACCACCTTGTCCTGGTGAATCACCAGGAAGGGAGATTTGCATGACAGCGCTGCTAGCTCGGACACTCTCCGAAGAGACGTGACCGCTACTAGAAAAGCCACTTTCTGTGAAAGGCGAGAAAGGGAAACATCCCTCATAGGCTCGAAAGGCGGCTTCTGGAGAGCAAGTAGAACCCTGTTGAGATCCCAGGGCTCTAACGGCCGCTTGTAAGGAGGGACGATATGACAAACCCCTTGCAGGAACGTGCGTACCTGAGGAAGTCGTGCTAGGCGCTTCTGAAAAAATACAGATAGCGCTGAGACTTGTCCCTTGAGGGAGCCGAGCGACAAACCTTTTTCCAAACCGGATTGCAGGAAGGAAAGAAAAGTAGGCAATGCAAATGGCCAGGGAGAAACTCCCTGAGCAGAGCACCAAGATAAGAATATCTTCCACGTCCTGTGGTATATCTTGGCGGAGGTTGGTTTTCTAGCCTGTCTCATGGTGGCAATGACCTCTTGAGATAATCCTGAACACGCTAGGATCCAGGACTCAATGGCCACACAGTCAGGTTCAGGGCCGCAGAATTCTGATGGAAAAACGGCCCTTGAGACAGCAAGTCTGGTCGGTCGCCTACCGCGAGGTGCCACAGATCCGGGTACCACGACCTCCTTGGCCAGTCTGGAGCGACGAGGATGGCGCGGCGGCAGTCGGACCTGATCTTGCGCAGCACTCTGGGCAACAGTGCCAGAGGTGGGAACACATAAGGAAGCCGGAACTGCGACCAATCTTGAACTAAGGCGTCTGCCGCCAGAGCTCGGTGATCGTGAGACCGTGCCATGAAAACCGGGACCTTGTTGTTGTGCCGAGACGCCATTAGGTCGACGTCCGGCATCCCCCAGCGGCGACAGATCTCCTGAAACACGTCCGGGTGAAGAGACCATTCCCCTGCGTCCATACCCTGGCGACTGAGGAAGTCTGCTTCCCAGTTGTCCACGCCTGGGATGTGAACTGCGGATATGGTGGATGCCGTGTCTTCCACCCACGTCAGAATCCGCCGGACTTCCTGGAAGGCTTGCCGACTGCGTGTTCCTCCTTGGTGGTTGATGTATGCCACCGCTGTGGAGTTGTCCGACTGAATTCGGATCTGCTTGCCTTCCAGCCACTGCTGGAAGGCTTGAAGGGCAAGATACACTGCTCTGATTTCCAGAACATTGATCTGAAGGGTGGACTCTTGCTGAGTCCACGTACCTTGAGCCCTGTGATGGAGAAAAACTGCTCCCCACCCTGATAGACTTGCGTCTGTCGTGACCACCGCCCAGGATGGGGGAAGGAAGGACTTTCCTGTTGACAATGAGGTGGGAAGAAGCCACCACCGAAGGGATTCCTTGGCCGCCTGAGAAAGGGAGACGTTCCTGTCGAGGGACTTCGACTTCCCGTCCCATTGGCGGAGAATGTCCCATTGTAGTGGACGCAGATGAAACTGCGCGAAAGGGACTGCCTCCATTGCTGCTACCATCTTCCCTAGGAAGTGCATGAGGCGTCTCAAGGGGTGTGACTGGCCTTGAAGGAGAGATTGCACCCCTGTCTGTAGTGAACGCTGTTTGACCAGCGGAAGCTTCACTATCGCTGAGAGAGTATGAAACTCCATGCCAAGATATGTTAGCGATTGGGTCGGGGTTAGATTTGACTTGGAAAAGTTGATGATCCACCCGAAACTCTGGAGAGTCTCCAGCGCAACGTTCAGGCTGTGTTGGCATGCCTCTTGAGAGGGCGCCTTGACAAGCAGATCGTCTAAGTAAGGGATCACAGAGTGTCCCTGAGAGTGCAGGACTGCAATTACTGCTGCCATGACCTTGGTGAAGACCCGTGGGGCTGTCGCCAGACCAAAAGGCAGGGCTACGAACTGCAGGTGTTCGTCTCCTATAACGAAGCGTAGAAAACGCTGATGCTCTGGAGCAATCGGTACGTGGAGATAAGCATCCTTGATGTCTATTGATGCTAGGAAATCTCCTTGAGACATTGCGGCGATGACGGAGCGGAGGGATTCCATCCGGAACCGTCTGGTTTTCACGTGCTTGTTGAGAAGTTTTAGGTCCAGAACGGGACGGAAAGACCCGTCCTTTTTTGGTACCACAAACAAATTGGAGTAAAAACCGTGACCTTGCTCCTGAAGAGGAACAGGGATCACCACTCCTTCTGCCTTTAGAGAGCACACCGCCTGCAGAAGAGCATCGGCTCGGTCGGGAGGCGGAGACGTTCTGAAGAATCGAGTTGGAGGACGAGAACTGAACTCTATCCTGTACCCGTGGGACAGAATGTCTCTCACCCAACGGTCTTGGACCTGTGGCAGCCAAATGTCGCCAAAGCGGGAGAGCCTGCCACCGACCGAGGATGCGGAGAGAGGAGGCCGAAAGTCATGAGGAAGCCGCCTTGGTAGCGGGTCTTCCGGCTGTCTTTTTTTGGGCGTGACTGAGCCCGCCAAGAATCTGAGCTCCTCTGATCCTTTTGAGTCCTTTTGGACGAGGAGAATTGGGACCTGCCCGAGCCTCGAAAGGACCGAAACCCCGACTGTCCCATCCTCTGTTGGGGTTTGTTTTGTCTGGGCTGAGGTAAGGATGAATCCTTACCCTTGGACTGTTTAATGATTTCGTCCAAACGCTCACCAAACAGTCGGTCACCAGAAAATGGCAAACTGGTTAAGCACTTTTTGGAAGCAGAATCTGCCTTCCATTCCCTTAACCACAAGGCTCTGCGTAAAACCACGGAGTTGGCGGACGCCACTGCCGTACGGCTCGTAGAGTCCAGAACCGCATTAATCGCGTAAGACGCAAATGCAGACATTTGAGAGGTTAAGGATGCCACCTGCGGAACAGATGTACGTGTGACCGTGTCAATCTGTGTAAGACCAGCTGAAATAGCTTGGAGTGCCCATACGGCTGCGAATGCAGGAGCAAACGACGCGCCGATAGCTTCATAGATGGATTTCAACCAGAGCTCCATCTGTCTGTCAGTGGCATCTTTAAGTGCAGCCCCATCCTCCACTGCAACTATGGATCTAGCCGCAAGCCTGGAGATTGGAGGATCCACCTTGGGACACCGGGTCCAGCCTTTAACCACGTCAGGGGGAAAGGGATAACGTGTATCCTTAAGCCGTTTGGAGAAACGCTTATCTGGATAAGCGTGGTGTTTCTGGACTGACTCTCTAAAGTCAGAGTGGTCCAGAAAAGTACTCAATTTACGCTTGGGATACCTGAAATGGAATTTCTCCTGCTGTGAAGCTGACTCCTCCACTGGAGGAGCTGGGGGAGAAATATCCAACATTCTATTGATGGACGCGATAAGATCATTCACTATGGCGTCACCATCAGGTGTATCCAGATTAAGAGCGGTCTCAGGATCAGAATCCTGATCAGCTACCTCCGCCTCATCACACAGAGAGTCCTCCTGCTGGGACCCTGACCAGTGTGATGAAGTAGAGGGCCGCTCATAGCGAGCTCGCTTAGGCTGTCTGGGACTGTCGTCCGTGTCAGAGCCGTCACACTGGGATGCATGGGACACCCCCGGAGCCCGGAGCTGTTCCAACTGAGGGGGACCAGGGAGCAGTGATTCAACCGTGCCCATGGTCTGAGTTACTGGTCTAGACTGCAAAGTTTCTAGAATTTTAGTCATAGTCACAGACAATCTATCAGCAAAAACTGCAAACTCTGTCCCCGTCACCTGGACAGTATTCACAGGTGGTTCTCCCTGGGTCACCTCTAGCAGAGGCCCCGGCCGAGCAAGTGCCACAGGGGCCGAGCATTGCACACAATGGGGGTCAGTGGAACCTTCCGGTAGAATAGCCTCACATGCGGTACAAGCAGCATAGAAAGCCTGTGCCTTGGCACCCTTGCTTTTTGCGGACGACATGCTGTTGTCTCCTCTGAGCAATCTAGGAGGGTGTATAGCCAAGAATCACCAGCGACCGTACAGTGCAATGTATAGCATGCAAGCATAAAAATACAATTGTACACTTCGGCACTAGTGGGGTCAGCACCGGAGGTGCCGCTTACCGCCCGCTCAAAAGCGGGTGTGTGGTCGCCAGAATCCCGTGCCTGGGTCTCCCAGAACTTGTCTCCCCTCTCCAGCTCAGACTGCACACAGGAATGGCTGCCGGCGTTCTGTGAAGAGGGGCGGACCGTGGGCGTCCCTCAGACAAAGTGCGGGAAACTGGCGTCCCACTGTGCCCAGTGTGAGGGCTGGAGTATGTAAAGTAGACTCCAGCCCTCGGCGCTGACGTTCTGTACAGCGTCCCGCCCTTCCCCTGACTGGCAGGCCTGGGGGCGGGAACGAAACGAAACTAGGCCGCAAAAGCCGGGGACTCTAGTAATAAGCGCGGCCGTCAAACATGCACGGCCAGCGCGGAAGTCCCCGGCGCACCACAAGTCCCAGCCGCGCCGCAGTGTAAAACTGTCAGCAGCGGCCGGCGCGGCAGTTCCCAATACAATAACTCCCTCAGCAAGCTGTAGTTAGTGTGGCACAAGCGCGCAGCGCTGTTGTCCCCGGCGCACTAACACACCCAGCCATGCTGCAGTGTGTCTGCGCGCGGTCTGTACGGGGACACGGAGTACCTTGACGTAGCAGGGCCCTGTCCCTGACGATACTCCGCTCCATATCCAGCAGATTCCCCAGGGGCTGTGGATGGAGTACGGTCTCAGTGCCTGGAGACCGGTAAAATCCCACTTCACCCAGAGCCCTAAGGGGGATGGGGAAGGATGCAGCATGTGGGCTCCAGCCTCCGTACCCGCAATGGGCACCTCAACCTTAACAAACACCGCCGACAAAAGTGGGGTGAGAAGGGAGCATGCTGGGGACCCTAGTATGGGTCCTCTTTTCTTCCATCCGACATAGTCAGCAGCTGCTGCTGACTAAACAGTGGAGCTATGCGTGGATGTCTGACCTCCTTCGCACAAAGCTTGAAAACTGAGGAGCCCGTGATCCCATGGGGGGTGTATAGGCAGAAGGGGAGGGGCTTTACACTTTTAAGTGTAATACTTTGTGTGGCCTCCGGAGGCAGTAGCTATACACCCAATTGTCTGGGTCTCCCAATTAGGAGCGACAAAGAAATACTTTTTTTTTTTTTTTTTTTTAAATACTGTAATCTTGCTGTACTCATCCCCCATTGAAACTGCTTTTGGTACACATACCAGTCTAATACACCCAGGGACTTTCCCAATGTCATCCATTCTTTGTAGGGACAACGCCTCCTCACCAGCATTCTGCCAGCACCATAAGTGTTGGAATTTCCTTTCTCTTGCTTCCCAGCAAGCAATGTTACTGCCACTGTCCAATAGCTTGCATGCCCTGTACTAAAGGCCTGCACCTCGGTTACACACAGGAGAGCAGGAGCAAGAAGACTAAGGAGTTATGCATATTAAAATAAAGGTATGCCCATAATGGACTGTTATACTGATATAATATATACATTCTGTGAAGAAATCCGCTGTTTTTGGGGTGGAACTGTAGATAGGGTCTTCCGCTCTGCCACCACAAACTCTGCTGTCTTTAGCCTCTTCCTTATTTAAATTTGACATTGCCACCATGCTAGTCGCAGGCGGTGCTTGCGCAGATAGATCTCGTCAGTATTCATGAAAATGGTGCTGGTACCGGTGCATGCACACATTTCCATCTCTGCCAAATGGAGACCACTGGGAGTTCATTTTGCATGTGAACCGCAGCTGACGCCATTTTACTGAAGTCCAGAGCTATATCAATCTGTGCAAGCACTGCCTAGGTCTGCACGAAATACAAATAAGAGGATAAAGACATCAAAGGCAGTGGAGGGGCGGTGGCAAAGCCCAAGACCCTACCACAGTCTTGAAGGCATCTAGATCAAAACGTCTAATGAGGATTTACATAAATAATAAAGCTGCGGATCTCTTCATAGAACGCATGTACTAAATCAGTATAATAGCACCACTATGGGCATCCCTTAAAGTGAACCAACCACCAGGATTTTCCTATATAAATTAAAGCCAGTGCTATACTGGTGCTATCAGGCTGATTCTATACATACTTTTACTTTATAGATTGGCTGTATAGTTTCTGAAATACAAGCAAGGAAAGTTACAGAAATATATATCTTTTTGATTGGCAGCAGCTGCTGAATAGCTAATATGTGGGTGGGGTTTTGCCATCTATTCCTGCCCCTGTCTGCTGCCTGGCCTCTGTAAATGTTAAACTGCATGGGCTGCATTTCTAACACACTCCCATCACGTGACAGAAATGACTCATACCTGGAAGGAGCCCATACAGTCTAGCATCTACAGAGGCCAGGCAGCAGGCAGGGGCGGGAATAGATAAGAAAACCCGGCCCATATATTAGCTATTCAGCAGCTGCTGCCAGTCAAAAAGCTGTACGTTTCAGTACTTTAACTGCCTGTATTTCAAAGACTATACATCCAATCTGACTAATAAAGGTATGTCAGCTGAAGTGCTGCGCTCTAATACGCCACGTGCGCACGTCTCCTGCATAATCTTCATAGATTGTGCTGGGGACGCAGGACGCATGCAGTTACGCTGCAGTGCAGATCGCAGCGTAACTGCATGCAAATACACAACATGCGCACATAGCCTTAGGCTGGAAATGTACTCACACCCTGCCTGATACAGTACAGTATACAAGCCCAAAGAATACAATTAATAACAGTGAAAACAAATGCTTCAATTCTATCCAGGCCTTACATGTTCGGGGTCCAGAGTCTAACGGTCCTGTCTTTGGCAGCAGACGCCAGCAGATGTCCAGTGGGAGAAAACTGAACGCTGGTCACAACCTCTCGGTGCCCTATAAACCTGAAAGCCCGGGATTGAGGCTTGAAATTCCAGACCATGACACAGGCATCAGCAGCGGAGGATGCTGGAAATATATACAAGTGTTGCATGAGAAAATACAGGAAAACCCCTACAGCATGCTGTTTTCAAACTACAAAGAAAAACCTGCTGACAGATTCTCTTTAACGAGTGGGGAAAAATCTGCAACAAAAAGATTTTGACAAAATTTTTACAGTGTTTTTCTGCCAACACATCAAGATTTGCAGAAGAGCTTTCTGCTGCAAATCCAGAATATGTGCACATACTCTAAATGTCCCAAATTTACACATGAAGAGATGACCGTAGTTTTAGCAATAGTGAGCATAACAAATAATGAGATTCTGATAACTGACGAATGATATATCACTTCTCAGAATATCTTCTTTTCCATGCTTGCTATTACCAAGAATTATTTTAAAAATAAAAAACTAGGATTCCAAACACGGATGTACACTTAGGCTAGTTTCACACTTGCGTTGGACGGGATCCGTAGCATTGCGTTGTATGACGCATGCAACGGATGCATTGCATATAGTGGCACAACGCAATGCTACGGATCGTACAAAATAACGGAAACCTTTTTTCTCTTTTCTTCTTACAGTTTACCGGCAGCAGACTATTGTGAACGATCAGCTGATAGCTCTTAATAGCCGGCGGCCGAGCGCTCAGCTGAGCGCCCTGACATGCCGGCGGATCAGCTGAGCGCCCTGACATGCCGGCGGATCAGCTGAGCGCCCTGACATGCCGGCGGATCAGCTGAGCGCCCTGACATGCCGGCGGATCAGCTGAGCGCCCTGACATGCCGGCGGATCAGCTGAGCGCCCTGACATGCCGGCGGCCGAGCGCTCAGCTGAGCGCCCTGACATGCCGGCGGATCAGCTGAGCGCCCTGACATGCTGGCGGATCAGCTGAGCGCCCTGACATGCTGGCGGATCAGCTGAGCGCCCTGACATGCCGGCGGATCAGCTGAGCGCCCTGACATGCCGGCGGCCGAGCGCTCAGCTGAACGTTCGGCCACCGAGAAATAAAATAAAGTTTGTGATAAAAAAAAAAAAAAAAAAAAAAAAGAGCATGCGCAGTGAAAAATAAAGGTTTCCGCTGCTCAAAAAAACGTTACATGCAGCGTTCCATCCGCCCAACGCTCACTGACGGTCAGCGTCAAAACAACTGATGCGCTGCAGGGCGGATGCAATTCAAGACCATCCGTTTCTATGAGGCATATAACGGTTTCCTGTAACGGTTACCGTAATTCCTCAATGCTGCGGATAGCAACGGATCCCGTCCAACGCAAGTGTGAAACTAGCCTTACTTCATAGGGTTGCTTCAAGTTCTGTAATAGGCTTCATTGCAAGGCACTTGTAAAAACAAGCAGCTCTGCAATTAACATCCTCTTAAAAATCTCTAAGTTCTCAAGAAAGTAGGGATTTAAAATGTTATAGTTTACAGCTCGTTGCCTAGGTGACTGACCACCCTGCAGTCTCAGAGAACAGTGCCCTTAGCAAAACGTGCATGCTGCTAGTACTTTAAAGCCTCTTGTGGCGCCATGAAGCTAGACTGCCTTCTGGACCTTTTCCAAAAAACTAACAGTCCACCCCTAGCCAAACCCATAGTATAAAATAATTTACGAGATAAATACCAAGTTGTTTGTTGTCCGGACTGAAGTCGACACAGGTGACGGCATCTTTATGTCCTTTGAAGTGGCGCTTCAGGGCCGGATCCTCCTGTTCAAGCAAAAATGCATAATCAAATATAAATATTATGGGTATAGTTACAAAATTATACAGTGGGGCTCAAGAGAAGAAAGTTTCTCTCAGTGATGAAAATTAATATTCTGATAGCATGATGGGTCTGATCCATTATCAAATATCTATGTAATAACATACAGCCTTGTCAGGTCCCGTATACAGCCTTGTCAGGTCCCGCATACAATACACAGCCCAGTCAGGTCCCGCATACGACATACAGCCCAGTCAGGTCCCGCATACAATATACAGCCCAGTCAGTTCCCGCATACAATATACAGCCCAGTCAGGTCCCGCATACAATATACAGCCCAGTCAGGTCCCGCATACAATATACAGCCCAGTCAGGTCCCGCATACAATATACAGCCCAGTCAGGTCCCGCATACAATATACAGCCCAGTCAGGTCCCGCATACAATATACAGCCCAGTCAGGTCCCGCATACAACATACAGCCCAGTCAGGTCCCGCATACAATATACAGCCCAGTCAGGTCCCGCATACAACATACAGCCCAGTCAGGTCCCGTATACAGCCTAGTCAGGTCCCGCATACAATATACAGCCTTGTCAGGTCCCGTATACAGCCTAGTCAGGTCCCGCATACAATACACAGCCCAGTCAGGTCCCGCATACGACATACAGCCGGGTCAGGTCCCGCATACAATATACAGCCCAGTCAGGTCCCGCATACAACATACAGCCGGGTCAGGTCCCGCATACAGCCGGGTCAGGTCCCGCATACAACATACAGCCGGGTCAGGTCCCGCATACAACATACAGCCGGGTCCGGTCCCGCATACAACATACAGCCGGGTCAGGTCCCGCATACAACATACAGCCGGGTCAGGTCCCGCATACAGCCGGGTCAGGTCCCGCATACAGCCGGGTCAGGTCCCGCATACAGCCGGGTCAGGTCCCGCATACAGCCGGGTCAGGTCCCGCATACAGCCGGGTCAGGTCCCGCATACAGCCGGGTCAGGTCCCGCATACAATATATAGCCCAGTCAGGTCCCGCATACAATATATAGCCCAGTCAGGTCCCGCATACAACATACAGCCCAGTCAGGTCCCGCATACAACATACAGCCGGGTCAGGTCCCGTATACAGCCAAGTCAGGTCCCGCATACAACATACAGCCGGGTCCGGTCCCGCATACAACATACAGCCGGGTCCGGTCCCGCATACAACATACAGCCGGGTCCGGTCCCGCATACAACATACAGCCGGGTCCGGTCCCGCATACAACATACAGCCGGGTCCGGTCCCGCATACAACATACAGCCGGGTCCGGTCCCGCATACAACATACAGCCGGGTCCGGTCCCGCATACAACATACAGCCGGGTCAGGTCCCGCATACAACATACAGCCGGGTCAGGTCCCGCATACAACATACAGCCGGGTCAGGTCCCGCATACAACATACAGCCGGGTCAGGTCCCGCATACAACATACAGCCGGGTCAGGTCCCGCATACAACATACAGCCGGGTAACATTATGCATACATCATATAGTTGGGTCAGGTCTTATATACAACAAAAGCTAGATCACATCCTACATACAGCAGGGCAGATCCTACATACAGCCAGATCACATCATACATACAGCAGGGCAGGTCCTACATACAGCCAGGTCACATCGTACACACAGCAGGGTCACATCATATATACAGCAGGGCAAGTACTACACACAGCCGAATCACATCATACATACAGCAGGGCAGGTCCTACATACAGCCGGGTCACATCATACATACAGCCAGGTCACATCATACATACAGCCAGGTCACATCATACATATAGCAGGGCAGGTCATACACACAGTTGGATTACATCATGCATACAGCAGGGCAGGTCCTACATACAGCCAGGTCACATCGTACACACAGCAGGGTCACATCATATATACAGCAGGGCAAGTACTACACACAGCCGAATCACATCATGCATACAGCAGGGCAGGTCCTACATACAGCCGGGTCACATCATACATACAGCCAGGTCACATCATACATACAGCCAGGTCACATCATACATATAGCAGGGCAGGTCATACACACAGTTGGATTACATCATGCATACAGCAGGGCAGGTCCTACATACAGCCGGGTCACATCATACATACAGCAGGGCAAGTACTACACACAGCCGGGTCACATCATACATACAGCCGGGTCACATCATACATACAGCCGGGTCACATCATACATACAGCCGGGTCACATCATACATACAGCCGGGTCACATCATACACACAGCAGGGTCACATCATACACACAGCAGGGTCACATCATACACACAGCCGGGTCACATCATACACACAGCAGGGTCACATCATACACACAGCAGGGTCACATCATACACACAGCCGGGTCACATCATACACACAGCAGGGTCACATCATACACACAGCCGGGTCACATCATACACACAGCCGGGTCACATCGTACACACAGCCGGGGCACATCGTACACACAGCCGGGGCACATCGTGCACACAGCAGGGGCACATCGTACACACAGCAGGGGCAGGTTCTACAGAACCGCTGTACAGATAGCTATCTCAGCTGTCATTAAATAACCCTTTAGGCTCCCGATGTCCCGCACAATCACATTACGCACTGCGGGGTCCCACCATCACCCTGACGCTACAGTGGGGAGTACCATGAAGCGGGGTATACACAGCGCAGCTGTCAGGATCTCACCAGCACCGACGCCATGGAGCGCAAAACATTCAAAGCGACCAATCCTCAGGCTCAGTGATGATTAGCGCTGATGACGTCATCAAACTCCTTGATTGGTCGCGGCTTGTAGGGGGCGGTCCTGTGTTAGCTAGGAAGCGGAAGAGTCTAGGTGTTGTGTTGTAGAGAATGTGTACAGTGTTTACCGGGGAGGGCACTGTTGTTATAGTAACAGGAGATGATGCGTGCGTAGCGCGAGCTGTCCACGGAGCAGAGGTCTCCACACAAAGGTCCCACTACATGAAGGTCCCTGCTGTTTATCAGGCTAGGTGCCATGTTCTGAGGCGGAGCAGAGGCATGAGGAGACCCCACCACAGCTCCATTCATTCATGGTGTGAGAAGTGTCCGCTCCATGAACAGGCACTGAACTGACAGCGGCCGTGTGCCCGGCCCACACTAGCATCAATATACTGGACAAATTCCCCGCACACTGACACGGCTGCCTGGTGTGGAGCTGCCAGAGGCCCCATTTCTACATACAGCAGAATTCTCCCACGTGCACCGACCCAGGCCCATACAGTTCATGTTGGACAGAACAAATGATGTAATAGACTGTGGTTACAGGACAAAATAAAGAGTTTTGGTTGTTCTGTAAAGGGAATCTGTCACCAGATTTTTGCCACCTAATCTGAAAATATGATGTAGAGGCAGAGACCCTGATTCCAGCGATGTGTCACTTACTGGGATGCTTAGTGTAGTTTTGATCAAATCCTTGTTTTAACAACAGGAGATTATCACCAGAGGACTAGTAAACCTTTTGCCAGGTAGTCCTCCATATTCATGAGCTCTGTATAACTCTGTCCCCACCACTGATTGGCAGCTGTGTCTGCACACTGTGTATAAGCGAAAAGCTGCCAATCAGTGCTGTGGATGGGGTTTGTAGCACCCCTGAAGCCATCAGGAGCTAGAAGGCACTGCATCCTAACCAGGATGCAGGGCCTATCCCCAGGGACCTAGAAGACCCAGTGCCGGTAACAGCAAAACATTCAATCTAATCCCTGTTTTTCCCCATTCCCAAAGAATGGTGACAGGCTATGGTCGGACCCAATGGATGGCCACCTAGGGGTGGAGCCGATCCAGTCCACTAGACGACAATCAGCGGGGAGGGGTCAGACAGTCAGTTAGTGGAAGTGAGAGGACACGGATGTAACCGTACTGACAGTAGAGTGTAACGTGACCTGAGGGCCCAGGCGAGTGGTTGCTGGTGGAGTTCGGTGGAGTACTCCTGGAACCATAGCACCGACGGGGTACAGAATCCTAGGTCAGGCAAACGCTCCAGGCAGACATGATAAAATCTGCACAGTGAGGGTCCCCATCCAGGACCTCACTGACCGTACAGTCCAGGACACCAGCAGTGACGGGAGAACCAGGGACCAGAATGGAACACCGGACCTACAGGTTTCACACTGCCCACCGTACGGACTAAAGACTGAAAAGACAACCAGGAGGGGACCCCCAGACACTCCAAGCCACGGGGACTCACCAACTAGAGGCAGGTGCAGGGGAAGACAGTCACGAGGTCATCACACCAGCACTGGAACAAAGGGGACCAGTGGTGAGGACCAGCCTTCATCGGGTTGCCAGCCATAACAACGCTGTGAGTAAAGAAACCAGTTACACTGCAATTCCTTGTGTGGCTTACATTCTTTCCACGCCCAACAACATCATCTATCCCCTGGGGCCTGGCCCTACTTGAGGAGGGCCCAACATCCAGGCTGCCACTAACACCAGCCCCTGTGAGAAACTGTGCAGCGATGGCTCCACTAAAATAGCCGCAATTCACAAGTGGTGTCACAACAAAAACTTTCTTAACAATCCCTTGTAAATAACCCCCTTTTTAAAGCGACCCCCAGGGTCACGGAAGCGGGCAACGGTCACCCAGTGAACTGTCCAATCTGCAGGAAATAATACAGTGATTATATGAAAACTGTGGGTATACAGATCTCAGCATTCCGAGAACTGCTAGTCTGCAGTAGATAAAACTGGGATTTTATCAAAATGGTAGCAAGCAACCCAGTAAGTGACACATCGCTGGAATCAGGGTCTCTGACTCCATGTTATGCTGTTCTCAGATGGGCTGAACTTCCCTTTAATTTCACCTCTTTGTTGCATAGATGTTAGCAAAGTATTTGAAAGCTAATGAGTTAACCTTCGTGAAGTCCCAGTGGGGTAATCATGTACCGCCCCCGTGTCAGCGGCCGAGCTGCTCGGATCCGGAACAGTGGTGGCTCGAGGGGTCTCCGGACCCGGGGGTTCGCACGGTCACTCGAGTTTGAAAAGGGGGGTATGTACAGGGGAGTTAGAAGTTTGTGACGCCACCCATGGTGCGTGGTAAGATGGAATACCACTGCTGCTATTGAGGAGCCTGGTGGCGGTGGTATGGCAGCAAGGTTTGTAACCCCTCCGTGGGTAGGGGGTTTGTGCCCCGGGGCCCGGTGGTGGTGCAGGGGGGTGCCGTTGAGAAAAGGAAGGGTCTCTGCGTACTCAGTCCAAGAACAATGACACCGACAGCTTGTAAACCAGAGTTCTGAGCACCACTGCAGCAGGTAGGGAGCACGCTTGGATCCGTGGCCTTTTCCGTTGCACCTTGTTCACTTTTTGGACCCTATAGTCTGGAACTAGTCGGGTCCCACTCACCCATATGGCTAACAGTTGAGCTTGCTCTCAGGGTTCACGCTTGGGATTTTCTGGACTGTGTTTGGGAAAGTCCTATCCCATCGGTGCGCTGGTACCCTGATTTTGGAGCGGGTGAGGGATGAATCTTGAAGACTTCACCCACGTCTGGTAAATTACCAGGACGCTTGAAGCTACTTCCCGGCCTAGAGTCCGCGTACCCCGTCGTGCCCTGGCCCCTGCCCGGAGATGGCTCAAGGCCGTCGGCTGCCCTCCTCGGCAAGTCCGTGCCCCTTGACACGATCCCCTGCGACCGGGGTTCCAGCTCCTACCAGGCCCAGACCAACGTCTGCCACCTAGTAGACTCAAGGAGCCCTGCTGCTGACCACCTTTCTCTTTCTCCTCCAACACACAACAACTACTCTCACTTTTTCACTTTCCCCTACCAACCCCCCAAGTGGGCAGCCCTATTCCCTTCAGGCCCCCAATGGTGTGGCTGGTGGGTGTGGTGTAAAGTGTTCCTAGGGTTTTGACTGGCTCTGATTTTAGCAACACCAAAGGACAAGGATCCTTAACCAAGGAGGAGTGGATACTGTGCAGAAGGGCAGGTTGCACAATACCCTGTGACGAACTGAAAGGCCAGGGCATCACAATCACACATTACTATTCCCCAGTGCATGATTCTGAGTAATATCATATTCCAGAAGTGCAACCTGAGAGTGCTCTTAGGACTGTTCTGCAGACAACATGGCAAACATGTAGTGGAGATGGGCAGAGGTGATTGTGCGCAGTGTAAGATTAGCAGGGTTGTCCCATCAAAATTAGAATTTTACCAGTGAAGCGATGCTCACCCACCGTCACCACTTGGATCTGGCGTTAGCGTATCCGCGGTCATAGCCCTAGTAGAAGCCGAACCTCCTGTGATTGGATACTGCAATCACAGTCCTAGCAAGGGCAGGATTGCCTGTGATTGGATGCCACGGTCACAGTCCTAGCAGCATCATGACCGCTTGTGATTGGATGCTGAGACCACAGTCCTAGCAGCAGCAGGACTGCCTGTGATTGGATGCTGCGGTCACAGTCCTAGCAGTGGCAGGACCGACTGTGATTGGACATGACGGGCCCACGAGGTCTGGGGGGTTACTCGTCACCGGGCCGGTGTAGATGGTAGGATGTCACAGGGGCCAGGCCCGGTTCCGTGACCCCGTCAGTGTCAATAAAGATAGATGGATTATTTACAAGGGAGTAGAGATTGAATTCGTGACACCACCTGTGGTCTGCGGTAATATAGGAGCCGCCGCTGCGAGAGGTATCCTCTGGGGCAGATGGTAGAGCAGCTCGGTTGGTGCACTCTCCACAAGCAGAGTTCAGGCCCCAGGGAGGTTTGGAGTAGTAGTCTCTGGCTGCTGTGCAGCTATGGTGAGAGTAGGGCGCGGGAAGGATTGGACGATACAGAGGTTGCAGTAAAAGTTCTTTACTCAATGAGATGTCACCACCTTTGGAGTGCCGGATCCCGCCGTCATGGGATCCAGCCGATTCCGGATAGTTCGGAGGTCAGAAGTGGTGCTTTTCTCTGTCAGTCTTTCCTCCCTGTGCTATGTGTGTATGAGTCTCTTTGGCTTGAAGCCACACAGTGACCCTCTGCCTTGTATTGGCTTCGGTCCTGTCCCGTATGGCAGGCAGCGTGAGTCCTTCACTGGTGCCGCTCTTTAGTGACGGCTCTTGGCTCTAGTATGCTGCTGTGCCCTGGGCACTTTGTGTGGGCCAGAAAACTTGAAATCCTCTGCCCTACGGATTCTGCTGGTGGGATGTTCAGTACCCACCCAGCCTAGGGTTCCGCACCCTGTTCAATGCGCTCAGTCCTGAGGGAGCTATGGCGCAGCTCTCTCCCCAGTGACAGTATTCTCCCCATGCCTCACTTGTTCCTTGGTCTGTGCATAACTGTGTGAGTGTGTGTGTGTTGCCTTACGCCCCGGTGTCTAGCTCCACCCCCCCAGGTTGCTGAACTAGTGGGCAGGAGGTCTACTACTTTAGTGATGGCCACTGTTGTGAATGTCATCCGAGTGGGTGCTGGTGTGGAGCTCCTGCTGACAGATTGGTTCGTGCCTTTCATCATGCCCATCCTGACAGACCCGGTGGCTCTGGTGAGGGGTTGGTGATCCCTCCTCAAGGGGGGGTACTGTTGTGAATGTCATCCGAGTGGGTGCTGGTGTGCAGCTCCCTCTGGTGGCCAGGAATGGTAATGAAGCGGAATTTGAATCTTTGACTCAGACAGGTGTTGGAGTTAATTGGGAATCCAGGAAGTCCTATTGCAGATTAGCCTAGTGTATTAAGGAGAGCATTTTGTGCCTGGCGGCTGCCGGTGATAACTGTTTTCCTGCTGCTTCTGAAGGTGGCTGGCAGTTTTCCCTTCAGTTTCTCCCATTTATTCTATGCCTGAATCTACTCCAGATAAGTTTGCTAGTTTCTGTGCTTAATTGCTGAAATTGCACTCAAGGGTGTTTCTGCTGATTCCATTTGGTTCTGTGTTTGGTTTCTCGGATGTGAGGATTTGTCTCTGCTTTTGTGAGCAGGGCAGTTCCTCCAGCAAAGCTCACACAAAACAATTTCATAGAAGTAATTATCCTAGTCTCACAAATAAACTTCTGTTATAAAAACATTTATTTTTATTATTTGAAAAAGTGACATATTAAAACACTTCACAGATATGAAAGGCAAAATTTCACCAACAAGTGAACCAATAATAAAATTTCTCCCAAGGATGGCCTTATACCTGAATCATACCCATCAATCTTGATAATAAGGAGGACACAGTTGGGCTATAGTTATGATGAAAACGTTTTACAGTCGACTATAGGTCAATTATCATAAGTCCGAGTCACAATGTATGGAGTTTAATTCTGAGGACGACCCCAGAGATTAGGTACTGTAGATCTGTATCTATAGCAAAATAGCCACTCACTAGATAAAGCCCCAGTCTGAACTATCTATGGATTGACTAGGTACTATAGATCTAAAGGAGTTTAATTCTAAATACAGCCACGGACAATATTAATATAATAATATAGCCATTTGGATCACAAAGATCTTGGTTAAATCTTATGCGTAACCCCAGTTGTGTATAATTTACCTATTATGATATAGCGAGAGAGTATAGGCAGAAGTCAAATTAATTTTTATGACTCAAAGTTTAAAGGAGAGAAAAAACCCCAATACAGTTCTTCAGGGTTTTTCAGGGGTCAGTAACATCATACAAAATGTATCAAAATGGTTTATATACAACCATTCATATGTCCATCATTGTTGCCAAAGAAAACTGGCAATCTCAATAAACTGGTACAGCTGTGGTCCTGGGTTATCTTCAAAGAGGTATAATCCTGTGTTTATAAGGCTCCTTTCGGATTGCGTTTTTCCCTACGTCCACAGGTCCCGTCGGAGGATCCGTCCGAACCGCCCCTCCCCCACTCTGCAAAGCGTGTTGCGGACGCATGCGGCCGGCAGGACCATTCACTGCAATGGAGCGCACTGCGTTAGCATGTGCTGTGTTTTGTGCCATTTTTTCACAGATACGTTTTCTGCAGACGGACACCCTAACGTAGTCCACTACGTTCGGGTGTCCGTCTGCAGAAAACGTATATGTGCAAAAATGGCACAAAACAGAGCACATGTTAATGCACTGCGCTCCATTACAGTGAATGGTCCTGCCGGCCGCATGCGTCCGCAACACGCTTTGCAGAGTGGGGGAGGGGCGGTTCGGACGGATGCTCCAACGGGACCTGTGGATGTAGGGAAAAACGCAATGTGAAAGGAGCCTAAGGCCTTGTGCGCACTAGGCGTTTTTGCCGCGTTTTTAGCGGCGTTTTTTACCTCGTTTTTGTGCTGAAAACGCAGTGACATTGCTTCCCCAGCAATGTCAATGGGTTTTCATAAGTGCTGTCCGCACACAGCGTTTTTTTTTAGCTGCGTTTTTGTGGTGACCACAAAAACGCAGCATGTCAATTATTTCTGCGTTTTTCACTGCGTTTTTCACCCATTGAATTCAATGAGATGTTAAAAACGCAATGAAAAATGCATATAGCCGCGTTTCTATGACTAAAAACGCAGATATAAACGCAAGGGGTGGGTACTACAGTGACGTGTACAGGAAGAGGATTCCTTCTGTTGGTAAACACAGAAGCGTGAATCCTCCCGGTACTGTCACCGCTGCTTCCACCTCCCGTCCTGTGCATGTCAGCTCCGTGCGGCGCCATGTCTGGGCGGGAGGTGGAGGCAGCGGCGAAAATCAAAGTGAACAGTAGAAAAAAAAATGTCATGTCATATATACTCACCTGTCCGCAGTGTCCCGGTGCCATGCCCGCTCCCAGCTCCTCCCGGTCCCGCCGCTCTGGCTGTGTGCAGTCTCCCCGGGGCAGGACCTTGCTTGCAGGACCTGGCGGTGGATCACCTGATGCAGTCACCTGACGCATCAGCTGATCGCGGTGACGCGGGCGCCCGGCCGGCTATCAGCTGATCCTGCCGTCAGGGGACTTCATCAGCTGATTACCGGCAGCTCTTGCAGCGATCGGACGGGATCAGACTCCTGTCCAATCGATCGCTCCAGAAGCTGCCGGTAATCAGCACAGCACATAAGTGAGTATTATTATTTTTTTTTTTTTCTACTGATGCATCAGCTGATTGTATAATCGGCTTTTATACAATCAGCTGATGTGTGATGTGATTCACATCCTTGAACCTGACAGATCATCTGATCGGTATGCCTTCCAGCAAACCGATCAGATGATATTGGATCCGGATTGGACGGCGCGGGACCCTAACCCAGGATTACTGCGGAGGGGGGTTCTTTATTTCAATAAAGATGGAGTCACTAATTGTGTTGTGTTTTATTTCTAATAAAAATATTTTTCTGTGTGTTGTGGTTTTTTTTTATCTGTACTAGAAATTCATGGTGGCCATGTCTAATATTGGCGTGACACCATGAATTTCGGGCTTAGGGCTAGCTGATAATATACAGCTAGCCCTAACCCCATTATTACCTGGCTAGCCACCCGGCTTCAGGGCAGCTGGAAGAGTTGGATACAGCGCCAGAAGATGGCGCTTCTATGAAAGCGCCATTTTCTGGGGTGGCTGCGGACTGCAATTCGCAGTGGGGGTGCCCAGAAAGCATGGGCACCCTGCACTGTGGATTCCAATCCCCAGCTGCCTAGTTGTACCCGGCTGGACTCAAAAATTAGGCGAAGCCCACGTCATTTTTTTTTTTTTAATTATTTCATGAAATAATTAAAAAAAGGGCTTCTCTATATTTTTGGCTCCCAGGCGGGTACAAATAGGCAGCTGGGGGTTGGGGGCAGCCCGTACCTGCCTGCTGTACCCGGCTAGCATACAAAAATATGGCGAAGCCCATGTCATTTTTTTTTTCTTTTTGGGCAAAAAACTGCATACAGTCCTGGAAGGAGGATGCTGAGCCTTGTAGTTCTGCAGCTTCTGTCTGCTCTCCTGCATACACTAGTGAATGGAGGATGCTGAGACTTGTAGTTCTGCAGCTGCTGTCTGCTCTCCTGCATACACTAGTGAATGGAGGATGCTGAGACTTGTAGTTCTGCAGCTGCTGTCTGCTCTCCTGCATACACTAGTGAATGGAGGATGCTGAGACTTGTAGTTCTGCAGCTGCTGTCTGCTCTCCTGCATACACTAGTGAATGGAGGATGCTGAGACTTGTAGTTCTGCAGCTGCTGTCTGCTCTCCTGCATACACTAGTGAATGGAGGATGCTGAGACTTGTAGTTCTGCAGCTGCTGTCTGCTCTCCTGCATACACTAGTTCTGCAGCTGTCTGCTCTCCTGCATACAATGAACATTTTGAAGAAGGAAATGACATCAGACCTTTTTTTTTTTCATCAACAATCTTTAATGGCATTGTGCACTGATTAAAAACGCAGTGAGTAAAAACGCAGCAAAAAACGCACCAAATCGCGGCATAAACGCATGCGTTTTTGCCGCGGGTGCGTTTTTTAGACAAAAACGCACATAAAAACGCAGCGTGAAAAAAACGCCTAGTGCGCACATAGCCTAAGGCCTTGTGCGCACTAGGCGTTTTTGCCGCGTTTTTAGCGGCGTTTTTTACCGCGTTTTTGTGCTGAAAACGCAGTGACATTGCTTCCCCAGCAATGTCAATGGGTTTTCATAAGTGCTGTCCGCACACAGCGGTTTTTTTTAGCTGCGTTTTTGTGCTGACCACAAAAACGCAGCATGTCAATTATTTCTGCGTTTTTCACTGCGTTTTTCACCCATTGAATTCAATGAGATGTTAAAAACGCAATGAAAAATGCATATAGCCGCGTTTCTATGACTAAAAACGCAGCTATAAACGCAAGGGGTGGGTACTACAGTGACGTGTACAGGAAGAGGATTCCTTCTGTTGGTAAACACAGAAGCGTGAATCCTCCCGGTACCGTCACCGCTGCTTCCACCTCCCGTCCTGTGCATGTCAGCTCCGTGCGGCGCCATGTCTGGGCGGGAGGTGGAGGCAGCGGCGAAAATCAAAGTGAACAGTAGAAAAAAAAAAAATGTCATATATACTCACCTGTCCGCAGTGTCCCGGTGCCATGCCCGCTCCCATCTCCTCCCGGTCCCGCCGCTCTGTGTGCAGTCTCCCCGGGGCAGGACCTTGCTTGCAGGACCTGGCGGTGGATCACCTGATGCAGTCACCTGACGCATCAGCTGATCGCGGTGACGCGGGCGCCCGGCCGGCTATCAGCTGATCCTGCCGTCAGGGGACTTCATCAGCTGATTACCGGCAGCTCTTGCAGCGATCGGACGGGATCAGACTCCTGTCCAATCGATAGCTCCAGGAGCTGCCGGTAATCAGCACAGCACATAAGTGAGTATTATTTTTTTTTTTTTTCCTACTGATGCATCAGCTGATTGTTTAATCGGCTTTTATACAATCAGCTGATGTGTGATGTGATTCACGTAGTTTAACCTGACATCATCTGATCGGTATGCCTTCCAGCAAACCGATCAGATGATATTGGATCCTGATTGGACGGCGCGGGACCCTGACCCAGGATTACTGCGGAGGGGGGTTCTTTATTTCAATAAAGATGGAGTCACTAATTGTGTTGTGTTTTATTTCTAATAAAAATATTTTTCTGTGTGTTGTGTTTTTTTTTTATCTTTACTAGAAATTCATGGTGGCCATGTCTAATATTGGCGTGACACCATGAATTTCGGGCTTAGGGCCAGCTGATAATATACAGCTAGCCCTAACTCCATTATTACCCGGCTAGCCACCCGGCTTCAGGGCAGCTGGAAGAGTTGGATACAGCGCCAGAAGATGGCGCTTCTATGAAAGCGCCATTTTCTGGGGTGGCTGCGGACTGCAATTCGCAGTGGGGGTGCCCAGAAAGCATGGGCACCCTGCACTGTGGATTCCAATCCCCAGCTGCCTAGTTGTACCCGGCTGGACTCAAAAATTAGGCGAAGCCCACGTCATTTTTTTTTTTTTAATTATTTCATGAAATAATTAAAAAAAAGGGCTTCTCTATATTTTTGGTTCCCAGCCGGGTACAAATAGGCAGCTGGGGGTTGGGGGCAGCCCGTACCCGCCTGCTGTACCTGGCTAGCATACAAAAATATGGCGAAGCCCATGTCATTTTTTTTTTCTTTTTGGGCAAAAAACTGCATACAGTCCTGGAAGGAGGATGCTGAGCCTTGTAGTTCTGCAGCTTCTGTCTGCTCTCCTGCATACACTAGTGAATGGAGGATGCTGAGACTTGTAGTTCTGCAGCTGCTGTCTGCTCTCCTGCATACACTAGTGAATGGAGGATGCTGAGACTTGTAGTTCTGCAGCTGCTGTCTGCTCTCCTGCATACACTAGTGAATGGAGGATGCTGAGACTTGTAGTTCTGCAGCTGCTGTCTGCTCTCCTGCATACACTAGTGAATGGAGGATGCTGAGACTTGTAGTTCTGCAGCTGCTGTCTGCTCTCCTGCATACACTAGTGAATGGAGGATGCTGAGACTTGTAGTTCTGCAGCTGCTGTCTGCTCTCCTGCATACACTAGTGAATGGAGGATGCTGAGACTTGTAGTTCTGCAGCTGCTGTCTGCTCTCCTGCATACACTAGTGAATGGAGGATGCTGAGACTTGTAGTTCTGCAGCTGCTGTCTGCTCTCCTGCATACACTAGTGAATGGAGGATGCTGAGACTTGTAGTTCTGCAGCTGCTGCCTGCTCTCCTGCATACACTAGTGAATGGAGGATGCTGAGACTTGTAGTTCTGCAGCTGCTGTCTGCTCTCCTGCATACACTAGTGAATGGAGGATGCTGAAACTTGTAGTTCTGCAGCTGCTGTCTGCTCTCCTGCATACACTAGTGAATGGAGGATGCTGAGACTTGTAGTTCTGCAGCTGCTGTCTGCTCTCCTGCATACACTAGTGAATGGAGGATGCTGAGACTTGTAGTTCTGCAGCTGCCGTCTGCTCTCCTGCATACACTAGTGAATGGAGGATGCTGAGACTTGTAGTTCTGCAGCTGCTGTCTGCTCTCCTGCATACACTAGTTCTGCAGCTGTCTGCTCTGCTCTCCTGCATACAATGAACATTTTGAAGAAGGAAATGACATCAGACCTTTTTTTTTTTTTTTTCATCAACAATCTTTAATGGCATTGTGCACTGATTAAAAACGCAGTGAGCAAAAACGCAGCAAAAAACGCAGCAAAAAACGCACCAAATCGCGGCAAAAACGCATGCGTTTTTGCCGTGTTTTTTTAGCCGCGGGTGCGTTTTTTAGACAAAAACGCACATAAAAACGCAGCGTGAAAAAAACGCCTAGTGCACGCTGCTTTTTTTGCTGCTTTTTTGCTGCTTTTTTGGCTGCAGTTTTGTCAGCAGAACTTTCTGACATCTGACTTCCCAGCAAAGTCTATGAGAAGTCAGATTTGTCATGCGCACACTGCAGTTTATTTGTCAGCGTTTTTTTTGTCAAAAGTTTGTGACAAAAAAAATGCACCATGTTCATTCTTTCCTGCGTTTTTGTCAACATTTGTCACCCATTGAAATCAATGAGGGCATCAAAAACGCAGGAAAAATGCATGCTAATCAAAAGTGGTGCATTTTACCTGCATTTTACCTGCGTTTTTGCTAGCAAAAACGCAGGTGATTTGTCAGGAAGTGAGGTCAGGCAAGTGGTCCCGTCCCATCCTCCATGTGTTCCCCGAAGTACCGATGTCCCCAGGGGAGATGATGTGGAGGACGGGACTATCAGCGGCGGCAGCGAGAGGGGGATGGACATTGGCAGCTGAAAACATTGATTTTTATCTCTCTCTGCTGCCGCCGCTGATAGTCCCGTCCTCCACGTGTTCCCCGAAGTACCGCTGTCCCCAGCGTGCACGCACAGGGGAGATGATGTGGAGGACGGGGACTATCAGCAGCGGCGGCAGCGAGAGGGAAAAATCAATGTTTTCAGCTGCCAACGTCCATCCCCCTCTCGCTGCCGCCGCCGCTGATAGTCCCGTCCTCCCCGTGTTCCCTGAAGTACCGCTGTCCCCAGCGTGCAAGCACAGGGGAGATGATGGACCCCTCTCACCGCCGCCGCCGCCGCTGAAAGTCCCGTCCACGCTCCTGCCGGCTCCACGCTCCTGCCGGCTCCACGCTCCTACCGGCTCCACGCTCCTGCCGGCTCCACGCTGTAGCGCGATCAGCTGAGCTGTCACTGAGGTTACTCGCGGCCACCGCTGGATTCAGCGGTGGCCGCGGGTAACCTCGGTGACAGCTCAGGCTGATCGCGCGGCTGTCTTCATTAGCTGCATGGAGGTGACCGGAGCGGCTGTGTCTGCTGCTTCTCCGGTCACCTCCATGCAGCAGCACTGGATGCGACGCTGGAGCATGCTGGATTACGCCGGACATGGAGGGTTTGTCGGGGTTAATAAATTGGTAATGAGGGAATGTGTTTGTGTTTTTTATTTCTAATAAAGGATTTTTCGTGTGTGTGTGTTTATTTACTGTAATTTACAGATTAATCATGGAAGGTGTCTCATAGACGCCTGACATGATTAATCTAGGACTTATTGGCAGCTATGGGCTGCCAATAACTCCTTATTACCCCGATTTGCCAACGCACCAGGGCAAATCGGGAAGAGCCGGGTACAGCCCCAGAACTGTCGCATATAATGTATGCGGCAATTCTGGGCGGCTGTTGGCTGATATTGTTAGGCTGGGGGACTCCCCATAACGTGGAGCTCCCCATCCTGGGAATACCAGCCTTCAGCCGTATGGCTTTATCTGGCTGGCATTAAAATTGGGGGGGACCGCACGCCATTTTTTTTTAATTATTTATTTATTTCTAATTTTTTTTTTTTTCAATTCAACAAGCTTTATGGGCTTGTTTGAACTGAAAAATACATGAAACAATTGTTGACAAAACTGCAGCCAAAAACGCACCAAAAAAGCAGCAAAAATGCACCAAAAAAGCACCTACATTTTTTGTGACATTTCCAGGCTCTCTCTGACAAGGTGCAGTTTTGGCTGCAGTTTTGGCTGCAGTTTTGGCTGCAGTTTGTGAACACGAAAAAGAAGCAGCGTGCGCATGTAGCCTTAGATGGAATAGGTAGTCGGTATTCAGAATGTTCCCAATATTCAACAACCACTAAAACAACCAGGGTGTCAAGATTCCACTGTAACTCATACCTTATTTACTGACACTAGTCCTTCCAATACATAGTGTTTCCCAAGAAGTTACACATAATTGGTCATTAACCCAGCAGAAGTTCAGGGAAGATATACAAGTTCATATATGCAGCAATATGCTTTAGGTTTAAGAAAAAGACTGCCTGGTAACTAGACCTCTCCCAGAGGCTGATGTCACTAGTGTCAGTAAATAAGGTATGAGTTACGGTGGAATCTTGACACCCTGGTTGTAATCAAAGCAAAAGGTGGCTACTTTGAAGAACCTAGAATATAAGACATATTTTCAGTTGTTTCACACTTTTTTGTTAAGTATTTCATTCCACATGTGTTAATTCATAGTTTTGATGCCTTCAATGTGAATCTACAATTTTCAGAGTCATGAAAATAAAGAAAACTCTTTGAATGAGAAGGTGTATCCAAACTTTTGGTCTGTACTGTATATATTTGCGCAGCCATTATGATGACTTAAAATAGAAAAGATTTCCAGCTTCCCAATGCATAAAATCAATTTCTTTTATTCCAAAAATTAAAATCCAAAGTACAGGACATGATCCAAAATAGTAAGAGCAATTAGAAATGCAATGTGTTTCAGACAAGATGTCCTTTGTCAGAGCATATCATTTATATATATATACTAGCTGTAGTACCCGGGCATTGCCTGGGATAGTAACTGTCTCTCTCCCAGTCTCTGTATGTGTGTCACTGTCTGTCTGTCTGTCTCTTTCCTTGTCTGTCTCTGTCTATATTTCTGTATTTGTATCAGTCTATCTGTCTCTATCTCTGTGTCTGTCTCTATGTGTGTGTCTGTCTGTCTCTCTCTTTGCCCATCTGTCTCTTTGCCCGTCTATCTCTTTGCCCATCTGTCTCTTTTCCAGGGCTGTCTCTTTTCCAGGGCTGTCTCTTTGCCTGGCTGTCTCTTTGCCCGGTCTGTCTCTTTCTAGGTCTGTCTCTTTGCCCGGCTGTCTCTTTCCAGGGCTGTCTCTTTGCCCGGCTGTCTTTTTCCAGGGCTGTCTCTTTGCAGGGCTGTCTTTTTCCAGGGTTATCTCTTTGCCCGGTCTGTCTCTTTACCCAGTTGTCTCTTTCCAGGTCTGTCTCTTTGCCCGGCTGTCTCTTTGACCCGGCTGTCTCTTTCCACGTCTGTCTCTTTCCACGCTTGTCTCTGTCTATCTCTATCTCTGTCTCTTTCCCCGTTTGTCTCTGTCTTTTTCTATCTCTCTCTATCCGTCTCACCACCGACATCTTCTTACCTCACACTTAAGCTTCTTATACTAAGTTTATTTTGTTCCTATAACAACCACTAACAGTTGCTATAATAACCTATAGCTCCCACCTCCATTCAGTTTAATGGAGGCATGTTTTTTTGAGAGTAACTGTAAAGCGCGGGGTTACATTTTCCCGTCAAAACATAGTCTATGACGTTCCCTGAGTCACATGGGGCGTCTGTGCAAAATTTCGTGATTGTAAATGCGATGGTGCGGATTCCTTTAGCGGACATACACACACACACACACACATAAATAAACACAAACATACACTGAGCTTTATATATTAGATTTTCTATTTCAAGTCCCTGCATCAGCAACGCTGTTATCCTTGCTTCTAAAATGGGGAGGTGTTCTTATACAGGTGAGCTGGTTAAAATCCTTTCCTCACTATTATGATGACTTACCCCGCCCCCATCGGAAGTCACGTGACGTCACTTCCAGCGGTTGCCATGGTAGCACAGGGTTATGTGATGACGCCTGTAGCTAACATGAGTCACTTGCTCTCAATACCGGAATAGTGCTGGCATTGAGAGTAAGCAGCATATCTGCAGATCTCAGCTCTGTAGCTGTGATCTGGAGATATGGAAGAGCAATCAGATTGCTGATACATATAGCCCCCTAAGGGACCTAGTAAAATAAAAAAAAAAAGTTAAAACATTTTTCAAAAAAGTTTTAAAAAATTTAAAAAAAAAATAAATTACCCTAAAAGTTCAAATCACCCTCTTTTCGCCCCATTGAAAATGAAAGAATTAAAAAAAAAAAATATTCACATATTTGGTATCGCCGCATTCAGAAATGCCTGAACTATCAAAATATAAAATCAATTAATCTGATCTGTAAATGGCGTAGCAGCAAAAAATTTCCAAACGCCAAAATTACAGTTTTTGGTCGCCGGAAAGTTTGCGCAAAATGCAATAACAGGCGATCAAAACGTAGCATCTGCGTAAAAATGGTACACTTAAAATCATCAGCTCGAGACGCAAAAAATAAGCTGTCACTGAGCCATAGATCCAGAAAAATGAGAACGCTTTGTGTTTCAGAAAAGGCGCAAAACGTGCGCCACTTTTTTGGACAAACTTGTGAATGTTTTTAACCCCTTAGATACAAGTAAACCTATTCATGTTTGGTGTCTACAAACTCGCACCGACCTCAGGCATCACAAAGATACATCGGTTTTATCATATAGTGAACACGGTGAATAAAACATCCCAAAAGCTATTGTGCGATCACACTTTTTTTGCAGTTTTTCCATGCTTGAAATTTTTTTGCTGTTTTCCAGTACAATATTTGGTAAAACTTATGGTTTCATTTAAAACTACAACTCGTCCCGCAAAAAACAAGCCCTTATATGGCAAGATTGACATAGAAATAACAAAACTACGGCTCTCGGAAGAGAGGAAAGAAAAACAAAAACGGAAAAATGCAAAACGCACGGGGACTGAAGGGGTTAAATTATGTAGATGATATATACCTGCAAACTTTACAGTATTAATAGGAAACATAATAGATGGAGCCCTGAAAAGGACTTTTAGTTTTAGGCTGCAGGAGCAAAGACTGTGAGGTTATAATCCCTGCCTATTTTCCAGTAATCCAAACCTATCCCTCCTCCAGCAGCTATCTCTACACTGAATGCAATAAACAGTGGTATTAATAGGGAATAGAATAGATGTAGCCCTGAAAAGGACTTTTTGTTTTGGGGTGCAGCAGCAAGTACTGTAAAGCGGCCTCTACACGCTGCGACATCGCTACCGATATATCGTCAGGGTCACGTCGTTAGTGCCGCACATCCGGCGCCGGTAGCAACATCGCAGCGTGACACCAAGGAGCAACGATCAACAATCGCAAAAACGTCAAAAATCGTTGATCGTTGACACGTCGCTCTTTTCCTTAATATCGCTGCTGCCACAGGTATGATGTTGTTCATCGTTCCTGCAGCAGCACACATCGCTATGTGTGACACCGCAGGAACGATGAACATCTCCTTACCTGCAGCCACCGGCAATGCGGAAGGAAGGAGGTGGGCGGGATGGTACGTTTCGCTCATCTCTGCCCCTCCGCTTCTATTGGGCTGCTGCTTAGTGACGTCGCTATGACGTCGAACGCACCCCCCCTTGAGGGAGGGATTGTTCGGCGGTCACAGCGACGTCGCTGACAAGGTATGTGTGTGTGACGCTGCCTTAGCGATAATGTTCGCTACGGCAGCGAGCACCAAATGTCGCACGAACGACGGGGGCGGGTGCTATTGCGCTCGACATCGCTTGCAATCGCTAGCGATGTTGCAGTGTGTAAAGCACCCTTAAGACTATAAACCCTGCCTATATGCTTATATTCCAAACTTATCCCTCCTCCAGCAGCTATTCCTACACTGTATCCAGGGTACAGTGAGCCAAACATCATGTCACCGGGTCTTATATAGGCCCAATGACGCATTACGGTTGGCCAATCACAGTAATGCCAGTAGCCAACATATCTACAGCATTACCGTGATTGGCAGGCAACCTCTGCATGTTTAGTGTCTGAAAAACAGCAGCGAAACATGCGAGATGGAGACTCGAGCATGGAGCAGTGAGTATACTTGCCCACTACTGTTTAAACCAAGTACAGGAGCTCAGTGCATCATTGCGTGGCCAAACGCACTTTCCTCCCTTTTTTGTTTTTCTCTGTCTCCATCCTTCTCAGTCTCTATAAAGTAAGAGCTGTTAAAGGGTACCTGTCTTCCAATTTGGCGACTATCAGCTGCAATCACCACCACTGAGCTCTTACATGCAGCATTCTGGAATGTGTAGAACATAAAAAAGCACTTTTATAATACTTGTGGGGCAGTCCAGTCCAATGGGTGTCACTGCTCTCTGGTCGGGCGCCTCCTCTCTGCGGCGATTGCCATCCTCCTTCTTCTGATGCCCGTGTGCATGACGCGTCCTACATCATGCACACGAGCCAGCATGGAGGTCCTGCGCAGGCGCACTTTGATGTGCCCTGTCAGGCCAGATCAAAATATTGTAGTGCGCATGCGCGTGTGAGCTTTATCCTTTCCTTGTACCTGCGTATTACAGTACTTTGATCTGCCCTTAGCATGTGCTAAGGGCAGGTGCAGCTCAATAAATTAGAATATCATCAAAAAGTTAATTTATTTTAGTAACTCAATACAAAAAGTGAAATATATATATTAGATAGAGCCATTACAAACAGAGTGATCTATTTTAAGTGTTTATGTCTGTTAATGTTGATGATTATGGTTTACAGCCAATGAAAACCCAACAACCATTATCTCAGAAAATCAGCATAATTACCGTATATACTGGCGTATAAGACGACTTTTTACCCCCTTAAAATAATGGCTACAGTGGGGGGGTCGTCTTATACGCCGGATATACAGCGGTGACTGCAATATGTTAACAAAAACCGCAGATTCGGGGAGGAGGGGACCTGTTCCTGACCTTAGGAGGGGTGGTGCCTCCTCCCCGGACCTACGGAGGCTGTGATTGGCTGACGAACGCCGCTCAACCAATCACAGCCACTGTAATGTTCCAGCCATTTAAAATGACTGAAACATTGAAATCCAGCCCTGGCCAGTGCAGCTGTAGCACTGGCCATTGGCTGGAGCTGGGTGATCGATGCTTCACCCACCCCCAGCTCTGATTGGAGAGACCAGTCTTGTGACCGCTCTCTCCAATCAATGTGGATCTGCGGCCTGTGACCGTCCCTGGAAGCCGAGGAGAGCGGTAAGTTGCTGCCCCCGCCGCCCGCCCCTGTCCCCGATCACCCCGCCGCTGCTCCCCGGCGCCCCACGCTCCCGATCCACCGCTGTCCCGCCGCCGCTCCCGATCCACCGCTGTCCCCGCCGCCGCTCCCGATCCACCGCTGTCCCCGCCGCCGCTCCCGATCCACCGCTGTCCCCGCCGCCGCTCCCGATCCACCGCTGTCCCCGGCGCCACGCTCCCGATCCACTGGATCACCCTCCCCCAGCTCCAATGCTCTGATTGGAGAGATCGGCCTTGTGACCGATTTCTCCAATCACAGTGGACCTGTTGCCGGTGACCGCCCCCATCAGCTTCACTTGTCCCTGCAGCACGCCAGCACACTGAGCACAGTGAGTGACTGTACACAGTGCAATGGCAGGGCGACAAGCTCCGGTCCCATGCTGTTATGAGACCGGAGCATGGGACCCGGAAGTTGCCGCGCTGCCATTGCACTGTACGAAAAGCGTCCCGATCCGCCGCTGCCCTCCGCGATCTGCCACCTGTCTCCCCGATCTCCTGCCCGCACCCTCACCCCCACACCTCCCGATCCGCTGCCGCCGCCGCCCTCCATCTGCCACAGTGCCACCGCTCCCCCCAATCTGCTGCCCGGCCCCTCACCTCCGTGCAGCAGATCGGAGGGAGCGGTGGCACTATGACAGATGGACAGTGAGTATATCCCAAATTCTATATTTTTAGGGCAGAAGTTGGAGGTCGTCTTATACGCCCAGTCGTCTTATACACCGGCATATACGGTACCATAAACCACCTGCAAAGGCTTCCTAAGCTTTTAAAATGGTCCCTTAGGTTCTGGTTCAGTAGGCTACACAATCATGGGGAAGACTGCTGAATTGACAGATGACCAGAAGTCAGTCATTGACACTTTCCACAAGGAAGATAAGCCACAAAGCTGGCTGTTCACAGAGTGCTGTATCCAAACATACAGTATTAGTATAAAATTGAGTGGAAGGAAAATGTGTGGTAGAAAAAGGTGCACAAGCAACCGGGATAACCGCAGCCTTAATAGGATTGTTAAAAAAAGGCTATTCAAAAATTTGGGGGAGATTCACAAGGAGTGGACTGCTGCTGGAGTCAGTGCTTCAAGAGCTGCCACACAGACATATCTAGGACATGGGCTACACCTGTCGCATTCCTTGTGTCAAGCCACTCATGAATAATAGACAATGTCAGAAGCCTCTTACCTGGGCCAAGGAGAATGAGAACTGGACTGTTGCTCAGTGGCCAAAGGTGTTGTTTTCAGATGACAGTTAAGTTTGCATTTCATTTGGAAATCAAGGTCCCAGAGTCTGGAGGAAGAGTGGAGAGGCCACAATCCAAGCTGCTTGAGGTCTAGTGTGAAGTTTCCACAATCAGTGATGGTTTGGGGAGCCATGTCATCTGCTGGTGTCGGTCCACTGTGTTTTATCAAGACCAAAGTCAGCAGAGCACTTCATGCTTCCCTCTACCGACAAGCTTTTTGGAGATGGAAATTTCATTTTCCAGCAGGATTTGGCACCTGTCCTCACTGCCATAAGTACCAATACTTGGTTTAATAACCACAGAATCACTGTGCTTGATTGGCCAGTAAACTCGCCTGACCTAAACCCCATAGAGAATCTATGAGGTTTTGTCAAGAGGAAGATGAGAGACACCAGACCCAACAATGCAGACAAGCTGAAGACTGCTATTAAAGCAACATGGGCTACTATAACACCTCAGCAGTGCCACAGGCTGATCGCCTCCATGCCATGACGCATTGATGCAGTAATTCATGCAAAAGGAGTCCCAACCTCGTATTGAGTGCATTTACTGTACATACTTTCAGTAGGCGCCAACATTTCTGAGTTTTAAATCGTTTTTTTCAGTTGCTCCTATATAATATTCTAATTTTCTGAGATAATGACTTTTGGATTTTCATTGGCTGTAAGCCAGAATCATCAACATTAACAGAAATAAACACTTGAAATAGATCACTCTGTGTGTAATGAATCTATATAATATGTGTTTCCCTCTTTCTATTGAATTACTGAAAAAAAATTAACTTTGATGATATTCTAATTTATTGAGATGCACCTGTATATTATATATATGTTCCCCTATTCCGTCATGCACCGCGAACGATGCTCTAGCTTCCGTGTCCTCACTGCACGCACGCATACACACACATAAACACACATAGCAGACACATAACAGACACACATAGCAGACACACATATACACACATGTGCCGCCTCCACGTCAGCAGCCGGGCTGCTCAGATCCAGATCCGCAGTGGCTCGAGGGGTCTCCGGACCCGAGGGTCATGCGGACACTCAAATAAAAAAAAAAAGGGCGTAATATGTACTGGGGATTGTTGTGGATAATTCGTGACACCATCCACGGTGTGTGGTAAGGTGGAGTACCACCGCTGCTGTTGGGGAGCACCCGGGGGTGATGGGAAGGCAGTTGGATGTTAACCCCATCGTTGGTAGGGGTGGATGCCCGTGGGCTCAGTGTCCAGAACACGGGAGGTGATGGCTGTTGGTGGTGATGCACCGGGTTGGACCGGAGGGTGCTGGTGTACTCACGATTGAATAAATGCACACGAGTCTGCTGGTAAACCAAGGTGTCAGTGGCCAGCTGCCGCTTCAGGGTGTGTACGGTTCCCACACTCGAGTGGGTGTACCAATGTCCCTTCCTCCGGCACTCTGTATTTTCCTTTATTCTGGACGACCTCGTATGGAACGGGGAAATCCGCTCCTTGTATGTTCTGGTTGGGAGACGTGCCCGTGAAAACTGACTCTTGGGATCTCAGTGGGTGTTTGCGGATACCCTATCCCCCGTGGTGGGCTGCCGTTTCGCTCTATCTGGGCTAACACTTTGGAACAACGTCTGGAACCTTGCTCCTGGCCTGGTTAATTAGAGAAGGGGCTTGCAACCATCTTCTAATTAGGGTCCAGGTACCCCGCCTGTGCACGGTTTCCGGACCGGATCTCCGCTGTCGGTACCGGCGGGCTCCAAACCTGTCCCGGTCCACTCTGGATTTCCCACGACCGGACTCCCGTTGCCTTTGGACAAGGTCCACTGCTTGCCACCTAACCAGTAGACCAGGGCCACTACCCTGGCTACCCTTCACTAGGCTCAGACTTCCACTCAACTTTAACCTCAAACTAGAACTCTGACACTGACAGTTCAAGACTATCTCTTGACTCTACTGAACTCTAGACTTGATCTGACTGGTTCCCTCCCCCAGATCCTCAAGACCCCTAGGTGAGCGCTCCCAATCCGCTTGGTTCTGCCCACTGGTGTGTCCTTCCTACCCTGAGGGGGGTGGCTAGGGTTTTGTGGCTGATGGAACCTGGTGTGGGATGGTGTTGTGTGGTGTGTGTTTTTCTGTGACCACCTGTCGGTGCCAGGGCGCCACACTCACATAGCAGACAACGAACATGTACACACACATAGCGCACATGCATGTATAAACTGAACACAGACACACACACACTGCTTTATACTCACCTGTCCGGGGCCGCTGCCGCTTCTTCTGTCAGCCCTTTACTGCAGTTGAATACTTTGTGGCGCCGTAAAGCATTCAACTGCAGTAAAGCCATGACATCAACCTGCAGGGGCCGCTTCATACACCGGATGCTATCACGGAGGAGTCTGTGTGTTGCAGCTGGAGGCTCTGCGGGCACAGAAGATAGGTGAGACACTGCATAATAGTGGACAGAAGGGAACCAGCAGGAGCACAATGTGCTCATTACTGCAGAGGACATCAGCCACCCCACCAGATCTATATAACCCCAGCCCCTCCCACCAGATCTGTATACCCCCAGCCCCCCTCCACCAGATCTGTATGCCCCCAGCCCCCCCACACCAGATCTGTAGGCTCCCAGCCCCCCCACCAAAACTGTATGCCTCCAGCCCCCCACCAGATCTGTATGCCCCCAACCCCCCACCTGAACTGTATGCCTCCAGCCCCCCTTCACCAGATCTGTATGCCCCCAGCCCCCCCCCCACACCAGATCTGTATGCTCCCAGCCCCCCAACACCAGATCTGTATGCTCCCAGCCCCCCCACCAGAACTGTATGCCTCCAGCCCCCCCCCACCAGAACTGTATGCTCCCAGCCCCCCCCACCAGATCTGTATGCTCCCAGCCACCCCCCCACCAGAACTGTATGCCTCCAGCCCCCCCACCAGATCTGCATACCGCAGCCCCCTCATCAGATCTGTATGCCCCCAGCCCCCCCACCAGATCTGTATGCCTCCAGCCCTCCCACCAGATCTGTATGCCCCCAGCCCCCCCACCAGATCTGTATGCTCCCAGCCCACCCCCCCAAGATCTGTATGCCCCCAGCTCGCCTCCCCCAGATCTGTATGCCTCCAGCTCCCCCTCACCAGATCTGTATGCCTCCAGCACCCCTACCAGATCTGTATGCCTCCAGCCCCTCCTACCAGATCTGTATGCCCCCCACCAGATCTGTATGCCCCCAACCCCTCCACCAGATCTGTATGCCCCGAACCCCCCAACACAAGATCTGTATGCCTCTAACCCCCCCACACAAGATCTGTATGCCTCTAACCCCCCCCACCAGATCTGTATGCCTCCAGCTCCTCCACCAGATCTGTATGCCTCGAGCCCCCCACCAGATCTGTGTGCCTCCAGCCCCCCCACCAGATCTGTATGCCTTCAGCCCCCACACCAGATCTGAATGCCCCCAACCCCCCCCCCCAACAGATCTGTATGCCTCCAGCCCCCCACCAGATCTGAATGCCCCCAGCCCCCCTCCACCAGAACTGTATGCCCCCAGCTCCCCCCATCATATCTGTATACCCCCAGCCCCCCTCAACAGATCTGTATGCCCCTAGCCCCCCACCAGATCTGTATGCCTTCAGCCCCCCCACCAGATCTGTATACCCCAGCCCCCTCATCAGATCTGTATGCCCCTATCCCCCCCACAATAACTGTATGCCCCCAGCCCCCCCACCAGATCTGTATGCCTCCAGCCCTCCCATCAGATCTGTATGCCTCCAGCCCTCCCACCAGATCTGTATGCCTCCAGCCCTCCCACCAGATCTGTATGGCCCCAGCCCCCCCTCACCAGATCTGTATGCCCCCTACCCACCCCCCAGATCTGTATGCCCCCAGCCCGCCTCCCCCAGATCTGTATGCCCCCAGCTCCCCCCCACCAGATCTGTATGCCCCCAGCTCCCCCAATCAGATCTGTATGCCTCCAGCCACCCACCAGATCTGTATGCCTCCAGCACCCCTCACCAGATCTGTATGCCCCCAGCCCCCCCTACCAGATCTGTATGCCCCCAACCCCCCCACCAGATCTGTATGCCCCCAGCCCCCCCCCACACAAGATCTGTATGCCTCCAGCTCCCCCACCAGATCTGTATGCCCACAGACCCCCTCACCAGATCTGTATGCCCACAGACCCCCTCACCAGAACTGTATGCCCACCGACCCCCTCACCAAATCTGTATGCCCCCAACCCACCACCAGATCTGTATGCCTCCAGCCCCCCTCACCAGATCTGTATGCCCCCCCTCACCAGATCTGTATGCCCCCAGCCCCACACCAGATCTGTATGCCCCCAACCCCCCCCCACCAGATCTGTATGCCCACAGACCCCCTCACCAGATCTGTATGACACCAGCCCCACTCACCACTTTTCCTGTCAGCACCACTAAGCACAGACAGATGTTTATTTCACCGCACTCCTGATGCAATAGCACCGGGCCGATTTCTAATGTGGTTATAAAATTGAATTTGCTTTCATTTTTATGGTCTTTTGAGAAACAAGTGTCTGAGGTTTGAATATCCTGAGCCCTTGAGACTTATCAACGTGTGATTGAGCAAGTGCAACATGGTTATGAAAGTTTTCAGATGGCAATACTGTGTGAAGAAGAATGACAGGGAAGTATGATGGACGTCTGCATCTATTGCTTGAAATCTGATAGGAGAAAAGTTTGACTCAATGAGAAAAAAAATATAAATTTCAAATTATATAATGACTTCTGCTGTCAGATAAAGGGATTGGTCCAGACGATTAAGTCAAAGCTATTTCAGATGTTAGAAATCTTGAAAATCCATCTGAAGTGCGCAGAATTCTCGTGTAAGTAAATTACTGTGGAAAATGTATTTCAGATATGGCAACAATCAGAGAAGAGAACCTCTGACAATTAACTCACACTGCACTTTCGTGGACATAGAGTCCTGCTGTAAATGGCACATTTGATGACCTGAAGAGATGGCATACCTGTGCGACAACTCGAGCTCTTCTTAATCCTGTACGCGCCTATGACTACAGGCCTATTCAGTATGCAGGTAAGCATATGTCTCACTGATGTCGAGAGATGGTATTCTCAGACTGAGACAGAAGCCGTAGCTGATGTTTGAGGATGGAAAAACTTTCACATATATCTTTATGGACTTGATTTTGAAATTAGAACACAACCCTTTTAAGAGTCATAGATGCTCCTCAACCTAAACCATCAGTCAGAAATGAAAGATTTACCATTTCTGGTAGTAATATATTCAGCCACTATGTGTCACTGTAGCCCAACAAACAGTGCTGAAATATTTTCTTCCATCAAGTGACTCTTTATACTTTGTGTACAAAAGCTTCCTGTGGTGGCTATGTGTAGCACCTTTATAAATAAAAAAAAATAGTAATTGGTAACAGTATTTAGGTATAATCTATAGTGACACTGTGTGCTACAAGTAAAGAGTGGGTCATATTTTTTATTTGTTTTTACTTTTAACTGAAAAGGAAGAGGCAAAGAACTCATTGTGGGTACAGATATTCATGTGCCATCACTGCAGTGTAAACCATAACTTCTCTTAAAGCAGAAGGGGGCCTATATTATCAGAAAATTACCTATTGTTTAAAGGAGGTTTTTGTGTTAGGTTTTTTTGTTTTTTTTTTTTTTTTTTATACATTTCACAATTGGTATTTAAAAAACAAAAAAAAAAACAACGAAATCTTGCACTCTGTCCTTTTTGTTTTAGAGCCTAACCTCCTGCTATTTCAGGAAACAATACACACAGGTGCTCAAAATTGTTGATAACCCTTGTTTAATTAAAAAAACAACCCACAATGGTCACAGAAATAACTTAAATCTGACTAAAGTAATAATAAATTAAACATCTATGAAAATGACCAAATAAAAGTCAGACATTGCTTTTCAACCATGCTTCCACAGAATTTAAAAAAAAAAAAAAAAAAAAAAATAAAACTCATGAAACCGGCATGGACAGAAATGGTGGTACGCCTGAAAATGTGACAAAAGGGACATGTTAAATCAAGGTGTGTCCACTAAGTAGCATCACAGGTGACTACAATCTTGTAATCAGTCAATGGGCTTGTATTTAGGGCTATAGATACTCACTGTGCTGTTTGGTGACATGTTGTGTACCGCACTCAATATGGACCAGAGGAAGCAAAGAAAAGAGTTGTCTCAGGAGATTAGAAAGAAAAGTATAGACATGTTAAAAGGTAAAGGTTATAAAACCATCTCCAAGCAGCTTGATGTTCCTGTGACTACAGTTGCACATATTATTCAGAAATTTAAGATCCATGGGATTGTAGCCAACCTTCTTGGACATGGCCGTAGGAGGAAAATTGATGACAAATCAAAGAGACAAATAATACGAATGATAACAAAAGAGCCCAGAAAAACGTCTTGAGATTAAAGGTAAACTTCAAGCTCAAGGAACATCAGTCAGCTCACACCATCCTTCATTGTTTGAGCCAAAGTGGACTTCATGTGAGATGACCAAGGAGGACACCATTGTTGAAAAAATAAAAAAAATCATAAAAAAAGACAGACTGAAATTTGCCAAACTACATGTTAACAAGCCACAAAGCTTCTGGGAGATTGTCCTATGGACAGATGAGACAACAATGGAACTTTTTGGCAAGGCACATCAGCTCTATGTTCACAGATGGAAAACATGAAGCATATCAAGAAAATAACACTGTCCCTACTGTGAAAAATGGAGGAGGCTCTGTTATGAAAAAAAAAAAATTAAAAAAGATTCTGTGGACGCATGGTTGAAAAGCAATGTCTGACTTTCATTTGGTCATTTTGATAGATTTTTTATTATTACTTTTGTCAGATTCAAGTTATGTCTGTGACCATTGTGGGTTTTTCTTTCATTAAAGAGGGGTACCAACAATTTTGACAACGTGTGTATGTACATAGTGCACATGGGTTGGAGCCTGCCCCCTATCTTTTGTATTGTAGGGTCTAATGAGAATGTGCAAACATCATTGTGAAAGGAAGTGGGCAGGGTCATCTATTGTGATTGGTGGATCCTGTGTTATAAGCTGTGTGTAGAGGTGTTGCCTTTCATTGTATTCCATACTTTGATAAGAATTGCTGAAAACTATTCCTGATAGAACAGGACGTAGAAGTGTAGCTATGTGAAAATTGCAAGATAACTTAAAAAAAGAAAAAAATAAAGATTATATGAAGAAAAAAAAAATGCCCAAAATATATTTAAAATGTATGTAACACAAAACAAAATTACAGAATAGGTCATTTTCTGACGATGGCTTCCGTTTAACATGGAGTTGAAGGAAGGCAAGCTGTAGAGGTTTCAGCATCGTGTACAAATCATTTGTTTTATCATCAGACCCCCTAACTTCAATGTGAATAGGCAAAGATCTGTGGGAACATGCCTGTCCTTAGATGGCGATAGTAGGCAATAAAAACTTCTAATCAAACCTCATGTTTCATTGTCATTTTTTTTTCCTGTAGTCTGTACACTATGAAAACCCTAAAGCTTTAGTCTTTTTTTGTACAACAAAGTTAATCTATGGCATTGTTGTATTTTCATTCGGTTGGAATTTCAAATACTGTATATATCAATAAGAAACCACAAGGAGAAAAATCACAAGCTATTTTCATGGATAGTTAGTACTAAAAATTTTCATCAGAAGTCTGAATAATCCTAGGATTTAAACTGGCCTTAGAATTCACCAATTCTCTCTATGGGGGCTGACAGATAAGTGGTGTTACCTTAAGGCCCCGTTACACGCTACGATATATCGGGCGATATGTCGTCGGGGTCACGGATTCCGTGATGCACATCCGGCATCGTTTGACATATCGTAGCGTGACAGCTACGAGGGACTGTTAATGAGCAAAAATACTCACCTTATCGTTGCTCGTTGACATGTCGTTAATTTTCAAAATATCGGTCACATTCCTGGATGCAGGTTGTTCGTCGTTCCCGTGGCAGCACACATCGCTCCGTGTGACACCTCGGGAACGACAAACACAGCTTACCTGCGTCCCTCCGGCAATGAGGAAGGAAGGAGGTGGGTGCCCCTCCGCTTCCATTGGGTGGCCGCTGTGTGACGTCGCTGTGACGCCGAACGTCCCTCCCCCTTCAGGAAGAGGATGTTCGCCGCCCACAGCGAGGTCATTCGGGAGGTAAGTACATGTGACAGGGGTGACAGACTTTGTGCGACATGGCCAACAAATTGCCCGTGATGCACAAACGATGGGGGCGGGTGCGATCGCACGATAAATCGACGCATGTAACGGGGCCTTTATTCAATAAGATGTGCCAATCTAATCAACAAGGGTAATGGTCAACAGAGCTTCATAACATCTACCCTCAGCTTTAGGGGACGCTCACACGTGTATATACATCGGACGACTGCTAGCCAATATTATTCTATGAGGCAATGCTGATCAGCATTGTTTTCTCATGCTGAGTCGTCATGAGATATAAAAATAAATTGTGGCATAATGTGATATGCAGTGAAAATCAGATGGCACATACCCATTCAAGTCTATGGGGGTGTGGAAATCATTGGACTGCAGGCGGATGACATCAGATTTCCATGGACTCACAGAATGGATATATGTTGTTCTCCATCATCTCACCGGGAGCATGGGGGGGCAGCGGCGGCTGCTCACGGTGTTAGTGCCAGCACCGGGCCCCTCCCCCCAGATCGCAATTTCAAATGTATCGGCATCACAGATGCCGATACATTTGAAAGCAATGATGAGATGGAGCGCAGCGGTCCCTCTCATCATTGTTCCGCTGTGTAGGTGCTCTTTGGCAGTTCAGCACAGCAGTGACATCACTACTGTACTCCTGCTGTGCTGAGATGTGCAGAGCGTAGACACAGCGGGTGAACGAGGAACAGCGGCAGGGGACTGAGGAGAACACAGTACATGGTGGGAGTGTATAATGCTATGTGGGTGTGTATAATACTATATGGGGGGTATATAATGCTACGTGGGTGGCAGCATAATACTATTCCTCCATATATGGGGAGTGTATTATAGTACATTGAGGACTATGGGGTGCATTAGATGATATGGAGGACTATGTGGGGCCCATTCTGTATGGACAGCTTTGTGAAGGCATTATACTATATGGAGGACTATGTGAGGCCCATTATACTATATGGAAGGCTTTGTGGGTCCATTATAATATTTGGGACATATGAAGGAGCCTTTATATTATATTTAGAGTTATAGGAGAGCCATTATACTGTGTCCCAGCAATTATACAGTGTGAAGGTTAGTGTGGGGGCCTATCATACTGTGCGGAAGGCTATGTGGGGGCCATTATACTATTTGGAGGGATAGTAGGGGCCATTACACTGCATGGGCTGTGTGGGTGTCACAGTTAGGGATCTTACTTTGTTGGAGTCACCATTAATTGCTAGGGTTGTTGAATGGGGGTTCAGTAGGGTCAGCATACTATGTGTGTGGAGGGTACTGTGGAGGAATTTACTGTGGGTTAGCATACAGTATTTGTGGAGCACTTTTGTTGCTGCCATCATACTTTATAGATGCAATGAAAGGGGAATCTAGGGACAATGTGTCACTTACTGGGTGGCTTAGTATAGTTTTGATAATCTCCTGCTGATTAATCAGTTATTTTATCATTAGAGGACTACTTTGCCTGCTGCAGGTAGTCCAGCATATTCATGAGCTTTGTATAACTACTATATCTACAGCAGAGAAAACATTGCTTTTATCAAAATGACAGCAAACAGCTCAGTAAGTGACACATCGCTGGAATCAGGATCTCTGACTCAACATTATGCTGCTCTCAGATGGGGGAGCAAAAATGTTGTGACAGAATCCCTTTAAAGATGAAAAATACATGGCCCCTTCTTTTCTGGATCTAAATCCTGAGAGTTTGTGTGCCCTTATCAAACAAGATTGAAGGAAGGAAAACCATACACTTCTCAGAACAATGTCTGGGAGGCTGTGATTGGTGCTACCCAAAAAGTTGATCATCAACAGATTAAGAAATGGACAGACTTCATGGATGGAAGTCTTATGACTGGTATGGGGTTAATCTGCAGGTTAATAGTGTTCTGAAGATGCCCAGTGTTGGCACTGAGAGCCCCGCTGCTGGGAGAAATTAACTTTATTATTCTTGGCAGCCTCGGGCTGTCAGTTATCGAGGAGGGACTGCGCCTCTGGCAGTAACTGACAGCCGGCTCTAATACTGCCTCACGGTCAGTCAGTGCTGAGGGTGAAGTTACAGCCACCGATCACTATGCATGACAAAGTCAATAAAGTTCATGTCCTCCCGGCAGTGGAGCTCTCTGTACCGGGCAGCTTCAGAATGCTTTTCCAAAACTGATTTTACCTAACAAACCCATTCCATCAATTTGTAAAGTTAGGAATATAATTGATGGAGAAATCCACCCCAGTGACCTCTCATCTATCAGATTATGTAAAGGCAACCATCAATTGTAGAGTGATATGTGGGCTTTCAGAAACAGGAGCGATAAATGAGTCACAATACCAGAAAGGTTATTATAGTAGTTGCATTACAATTAAAAAAAGAAATTCCCAGAAAACCCTGGAAAATTTTCATAAAAATGTTCTTCCCATGTTCTGCTGCTTCGACTAATTAACTGAATCATGCCAAGATTAAGCAACATAACGATGACAGCCCGTATGGACCAATGATGTAGGAAAATTAATCATTGAAAAACAGTTACTCGATACCAAGTCGTTTCACACATGATATTTGAGAAATTAAGGCTTTGAATATCCACCTTCAGGGCCATTTTTTTCAGATCTCTAATATAGGCATATACTTCCATACAACAGAAGTTTGACTAGTTTCCGGTGTTAAGTTTTTACATCTTGAAACCATGTCTGATTGCACAAAGTTATAGGTATGTGAGTAATACAGGCTCAAGCAAAACGTGCCTCAACCACTGCACAGCGACCAGCAATCTAGGAAAGCAGTCTGGGATGCTTGCTATAAATAATGTAAGACCATGAAATAATCATCTCTGCCTGTCTGCAGCTCCACAGTGCCTGTACAGCAGTAATCATGTAACAGGAGCAGTATACAGCCTTGCTCTCTCTCTGCCAAGGACATATCTGATAAGTCTTTGACTACTAATGTGTTTTTACCAGGATATAGAGCAGTTCTTACTACTAAAAGCTAATTCTCAGCTCTTACTGTCAGTTTGGCTTTCCGATGATGTCATGGAAAGGATAAGATGGACTTTTAGTCATCAGCCCAAATTAAAGGTTTTCTGGTCACACCATATTGATGACCTATTCTTGGGATAAGTCATCAAAATGAGATGGATTGGTTGAAAACAGCTCTTGGTGGCCGGATATAAATACATGAATAGGATCAGGTAGTATATACCAAATCACAGTCCTTCCGGTTTGTCTGTGCAGTACTCGTCACAAGGAAATACTGTAGCCATTTTTATGGTGAATGTGCATAGGTTGAGGACGTTACAATTTAGCCCCAGATGGAGGGTAAGGGTACTTTCACACTTGCGTTTTTTTTTTTTGGCGCAATCCGCTGTCTTGGGAAACAGCGGAATCCGTTAACGGATTCCGTTGTTTCCCATAGACTTGCATTGATGACGGATTGTGCCAAAAGTACCTGCGTTGCTTCCGTTGGCCGATGCTCCGTTGCTTCCGCCAAGCGGAAGCAACACAGAATGTAACGTTATATGCTTGTGTCAAAATGACGCCAACCAACGGATTCCATTGGTTCCGTTAAAATTTATAATGGTTCCCTATGGTAGCGGATTCCGTTGCTAAGTGCTTAACAACGGAATCCGCTGCTGGATTCCGCTAATTTATTCTGAGCATGCCCAGAATGAAAAAAAATAAAAAAAGAAATAAAACAGAGCCGACGGATTCCGTTAGACGGACGCCTAACGGACACCAAACGGATGCAACGGTCCGTTATTTCACAGGAATCAGCTAACGGATTCCTGTGAAATAACCAACCCGTTGCATCCGTTGACACCACAAAAATAACGGATGCGTCAAAACGACGCAGCAACGGACCCAGCGGATTCAACCCAACGCAAGTGTGAAAGTACCCTAAGAAAGCCATAAAACACTGAAGAATGAAGAACTCCAGATCTACGTTTTTGCAGCAATTTTGGAACATCACTAGTGCCTATATATTTTTGCAGTGATTTATGAGAATAAAAGGGCAACACGAATGTGTTGTGTGAATGCAGCTTAAGTTATTGTGTGTGCAATAGTTTTGGTGTGCACTCAGCGTGGTACTGGTGGTGCAGGTTGTTCTGAGTATAAACCCAAGATACACAAGAACAACCGCACTTCACAATGGTTTGAATGCAAACAGTGTATCTCAATTGAGTAGAGGGTAATTCCATGGCATTATGACATATGCAACATTAAGTATGATATTGCAACCTGTCCTAGGTCTTAATCATATATTTGCTTGGTCCTGTATAAGGAAGGGTCCTGTATCGGTGCTATCCTCTCTGTGGAGAGTAAAAAAAAAAATAAACAAACTGAAAAATATGAAGCAATACAGTGAGTTGTGTAATTTTTCAATAGTTTTGATAGATATGTTTGGGTCCTTGATTTTTATTTTTTGTTTATTTTTCTTCATGTGTTTTTTCCCCCAAAGACTTCTACAAAGGAAAGAAAAGACAGGGCTAAATAAAAGACCACACTAAACATCTTATACAAAAAATAAAAATCAATACTTTTTAAATAAGACAAAAATGCTGCAGACATATTAAGATTATATATATATATATATATATATATATATATATATATATATATATATATATATATATATATATTTATATTTATTACACACACACACATACAGTACAGACCAAAAGTTTGGACACACCTTCTCATTCAAAGAGTTTTCTTTATTTTCATGACTCTGAAAATTGTAGATTCACATTGAAGGCTTCAAACCTATGAATTAAAACATGTGGAATGGAATACTTAACAGAAAAGTGTGAAACAACTGAAAATATGTCTTATATTCAAGGTTCTTCAAAGTAGCCACCTTTTGCTTTGATTATTGCTTTGCACACTCTTGGCATTCTCTTGATGAGCTTCAAGAGGTAGTCACTGGAAATGGTCTTCCAACAGTCTGAAGGAGTTCCCAGAGATGCTTAGCACTTGTTGGCCCTTTTGCCTTCACTCTACGGTCCAGCTCACCCAAAAACATCTCGACTGGGTTCAGGTCTGGTGACTGTGGAGGCCCGGTCATCTGGCGTAGCATCCCAACACTCTCCTTCTTAGTCAAATAGCCCTTACACAGCCTGGAGGTGAGTTTGGGGTCATTGTCCTGTTGAAAAATAAGTGATGGTCCAGCTAAACCAAAACCAGATGGAATAGCATGCCACTGCAAGATGCTGTGGTAGCCATGCTGGTTCAGTATGCCTGCAATTTTGAATAAATCCCCAACAGCGTCACCAGCAAAGCACCCACACACCATCACACCTCCTCCTCCATGCTGCACAGTGGGAACCAGGCATGTAGAGTCCATCCATTCACCTTTTCTGGGTCGCACAAAGACACGGTGGTTGTTTGTATTTCTCAGACCAAAGCACAGATTTCCACTGGTCTAATGTCCATTTCTTGTGTTCATTAGCCCAAACAAGTCTCTTCTGCTTGTTGCCTGTCCTTAGCAGTAGTTTATCAGCTATTTTACCATGAAGGCCTGCTGCACAAAGTCTCCTCTTAACAGTTGTTCTAGAGATGTGTCTGCTGCTTCTAGAACTCTGTGTGGCATTGACCTGGTCTCTAATCTGAGCTGCTGTTAACCTGCGATTTCTGAGGCTGGTGACTCGGATAAACTTATCCTCCGCAGCAGAGGTGACTCTTGGTCTTCCTTTCCTGGGGCGGTTCTCATGTGAGCCAGTTTCTACCGTGTTTCCCCGAAAGTAGGACCCCCCCGAAAGTAAGGCAGGGTGGGGGTTTCGGGGGGGTCCGCCAATGTAGAGCACCCCCCGATTGTAAGGCAGGGTAGCGGGGGGGGCCCGGGGAATATAAGGCCGCCTATGGGTGGGTGGTCGCGGTGTTACTTACCGCTGCCGCTGTTCCCTCGCTCCATCCTTCCTGCTCGATGCTGATTGGCCGATCAGCCTGTTAGTCACAGGCTCCCTGCTGGCCATCAGCTCGAGCTGTGATTGGCCAGTCAGCCGGCTCGCAGCTGATTGGCCGAATCAGCCGCGACGTCACCGCCTGCAGGCTCGCTCCGATTGGTCCAGCGTCCCCGGCATCCGAATCGTCAGCCCGGCACCGCAGAGGAGATCGAAACAGAAGGAAAGTAACGGTAAGTTCCGAAACTCTCTCCGTGTGTGTGTGTGTGTACGGTATGTGTATGGGTGCCGTATGGGGCTGTATGTGTCAGTGTGTGTGTGTGTGTGTACGGTACCGGTACGATATGTGTGTGGGTGCCGTGTGGGGCTGTACCGGTACCGTATGTGTCAGTGTGTGTGGTGGCAGAGTGGGGGGCAGAACCACTGTATGGGGAGGCTGCAGGGGGGAGGATGGGGTGGATGCCGGACTCTCAAACAATGGGGAGGCTGCAGGGGGGAGGATGGGGTGGATGCCGGACTCTCAAACAATGGGAAGGCTGCAGGGGGGAGGATGGGGTGGATGCCGGACTGTGAAACAATGGGGAGGCTGCAGGGGGGAGGATGGGGTGGATGCCGGACTGTGAAACAATGGGGAGGCTGCAGGGGGGAGGATGGGGTGGATGCCGGACTGTGAAACAATGGGGAGGCTGCAGGGGGGAGGATGGGGTGGATGCCGGACTGTGAAACAATGGGGAGGCTGCAGGGGATGTTGTTGAAAATTGTTTTTTTTTTCCAATGTAAGGCCTCCCCCGAACGTAAGGCAGGGTGGGACTTTTGGGGGTAAAATTAATGTAAGACAGGGCCTTACTTTCGGGGAAACACGGTATGTAGCATTTGATGTTTTTTTTCCACTGCACTTGGGAACACTTTCAAAGTTTTCCCAATTTTTCTAACTGACCTTCATTTCTTAAAGTAATGATGACCACTCGTTTTTTTTTACTTAGAATTTGTATTATGGCAAGAAAAAAAGCAGCTAACAGTCTATTGAATAGGACTATCAGCTGTGTATCCACCAGACTTCTGCACAACACAACTGATGGTCCCAACCCCATTTATAAGGCAAGAAATCCCACTTATTAAACCTGACAGAGCACACCTGTGAAGTGAAAAACATTTCCAGTGACTACCTCTTGAAGCTCAAGAGACTGCCAAGAGTGTGCAAATCAGTAATCAAAATAAAAAGTGGCTACTTTGAAGAACCTAGACAATAAGACATATTTTGTTTCACACTTTTTTGTTAAGTATTTCATTCCACATGTGTTAATTCATAGTTTTGATGCCTTCAATGTAAATCTACAATTTTCAGAGTCCTGAAAATAAAGAAAAATCTTTTAATGAGATGTGTCCAAATGTTTGGTCTGAACTTATTTATACACACACACACACACACACACACACACACATACATACATACATACATACATACATACATACATACATATACATGCACACATATATATGCACACACACACACACACACACACACACACACACACACACACACACACAGTCGTGGCCAAAAGTGTTGAAATTATTCCAGAAAATGAAGTATTTCTCTCAGAAAATTATTGCACGTTTATTTCCTTTGTGTGTATTGGAAAACAAAAAAAAAGCAAAAAAAAAATAAAGGCAAATTGGAAAGCATTTCACACAAATCTCCAATAGGTAGAACAAAATTGTTGGCAGCCTCAATTTAATATTTGGTTGCACACCTTTTAGAATACATAACTGCAATCTATTGCTTTGTATAACTATCCACAACTGCAGTCTAGCTTTTTTTTTTTTATTTTAGATCTGTGTCAGCAGTGGGGTCCTCCTGGGTCTCTTGCCAGTTTCATTCAAATGTCGATTGATAGTTCGCCTGAATACTGATGCACCCAGAGTCTGCACATGTCTAGGGAAATCATCTACAGTGCCATTTGTTGTAAACATCTTGACTATGTTGCGTACTGTGGCCAAAGAAACATCAAGATCTCTGAAGATGAACTTGTAACCGTTATTGATATTTTTCATCAATTTTGGTTCACAAGTACTCAGACAGTTCTCTTTCTGTTCTTCATACTTAATGTGGCACACACAAATACATAATGCAAAGTTTGAGTTAACCTCTCCCCTTTCTATCTGGTTTCAGGTGCAATTTTTATCTTGCCCACACCTGGTACTTGCCACTGCTGAGTTTGAATGTGCATCACATGCTTAAAACAAGGATGGTTACCCACAATTTTGAAACGATGCCAATAATTTTGTCTAGCGCATTTTGTGGGTTTTGTGTGAACTTGTGTCCACTTTGCCTTTCTTCTATGCTGTGTGCTGTTCCAGTACACACAAAAAGGAAATAAACATCTATAACAAAACGTGTACTTCCAATAACTTTGTGAGAAATACTTCATTTTCTGAAACAATTTCAAGGGTGCTAATAATTTTGGCCCTGACTTATATATGCCAAAATTATTAGCACCCTTGAAATGGTTTCAGAAAATGAAGTATTTCTCACAAAGTTATTGGAAGTACACGTTTTGTTATACATGATATCATATATATAATATATATATATATATATATTTTTTTTTTTTTTTTTTTTTTTTTTTTACAGAGGGCAGGAAAGGTAGAGGTACGTGATATGAGCTGCATGCATCCCATAGTCATAACATTGCTAAAATTTATTAATTATACATTATTAAATAATTTGATATAGGATATATAAAATCCTAAATAAGAAAACTGCAGCATGCTCTGCTAATATGGCTGCCATACAGGAGCAAAAGAATTATGGGGAAAATAAACAGCGAGTGTTCCTGAGTTCTAATGTGGACATGAAACATGAAGTTGTTTGGAAGTAATGCGGAATATGGTCTAATGTGTTTACATTGCAGCAGACGAGTATCTCATCTTTATAGGTAACATACCAATACATAATTAATAAGTGACTGTTTCTATTTAATTGTACAGGATGGAAAATTCTCATTTAAGGCGCCCGTTAATCTAAACAGACAGTATAAGGTAAGCACATAGCCTTGTAGAGTAAATGGCTTCTATAATAATCGCACCTTTAGTGTTTGAATCGCCCCTTCGTCTGTAGGAACGGACATTAAATCAAATATGCTAAATAAAGGGCCCGATGTATTGATGGTGTAGCCATTAAGCTCCGTGCATTGTTCTGTCCACTGGTTTGGCATGTTCCTATCTCGCTCTCTGGAAATTAACAGCACTGGCTGCCTTAGCTTTCTCTACAGACTGCTCGCTGGAGACAAGTCAGCACTGTCAATAACCGGTGGCGGGGGCATGAAAACCGGTAAACTGATTGGTGCACTGAGCTATTTAGCCACACCAAATGTGCGCCAAGCACCATAATTAGCATACGAATTAAGTTAGACACCCGTCCAAATTAAAAGACCCACTTTTCAATGCAACAGTTTAGCCTTGATATTATGAAGGCGATCACAAAGGGTCTAAATAAAATGTTAACATTTTAAAGATTCCCATTACCATAACTCATTTCACTTTGTAATCATCAATTATGCTATTATGTGCCTCTAAAACGCATCCATACACTTATGGTAATATAAAACTTTCATCATGCAGATAGCATCACTTGGTGTCTACCAGCAGCAGCTCTGATGCTTACATCAATCACCTCCTCTCCCCATGCTTATTGTTTGCTAATACTACAAAGTCCATCATGCACTGTTGCAGCCTGTTTGCCAGAACTTAGCTCGTCCCCTCCATTCTCCAGCCTGTGCTGCTGTAGATTTTGGGAGATACCAAGTGTCAGAGTGGCCGAATTGCCTGAAGGCCAGTACAGCCCTGTCACTGTTTGGTATGCAAATTTCAGCACTTTTTAACTGCCTATGCTAGTGATTGGACCCTTTACTTTTGAAATGCAGATCACAGCAATTCACTAGGTGTCAGCCCCTGCTGTTAATGCTGAATGAAATTGAGCTCAGTGTGTTTAAGACTAATTGTGATTCACTGTAAAATGTCTACACCCACCAGCCGGAGTGCAGTGACAACTTCCTTTCGTCTAATTTCTGTATGGGAAAAGGAAGTGTCAGATACAACAGAGGAGGAAAAATCTGCATAACAATCCAATTTTCCATGATCCCTTCTGAGATGCGCTCATAGAAGCTATACATCCAGTAGAAATATATTACAAAAGCTATTGTTTAGAAGAACTAGGATATATGCCAAGGGGGTGAAAAAGTAGTGGAAAACCCCTTTAAGGATGTGAGCATTACCTTAAAAACGATCAGAAATTATCTATTGTTTAAATCAAATTTTTGTGTTAAACAGTATTCAAAGTTTTGGCAACTTTATCAAATCAATCTCTTGCTCTCTCTATCTATACATCTACATCTCTCTACAGCTCTATCTATACAAAAACTGAACAAGATATATACACAACACTTGTGTTTGCTCCCATTTTCCGTGAGCTGAACTCCATGGAACTCAGTGGAACTCCACTTATATTTTTCTATGTAAACAAAAGGGCTCTCTCTCAAATATGGTCTACAAATTTGTCTAAGGCCCCCTTCACACGTCCGTGATACACGTGCGTGTTTGGTCCGTTTCCGTATATACCGGAGACACGGCCAAACGTGCACCAATGTTAATCTATGATTGTGGTCACACGTCCGTTATTTCATTATGTCCGTGTGTGCGTGTCCGTGATCCGTATGTGTTTGCGTTTGGCACGGATGCATGTCCGTTATCTGCACGGAGCACGCACACGTGGACACAATGAAAGTCTATGGGTATGTGCACACACGTTAGTAAACACGTATGCATATACCTATAGTCCGTGTCCGTTTGGTGTTTTTATTTCTAGTGATGCCGGCTATTCTTTCTATTTCTGTGTATGTCCGTCAATCTCCCTGAGTCCGTCGGTCAGTCTCTCTGTCGGTCTCTCTGTCTATCTGTCCCTCTCTCACAGTCTGTCGGTCAGTTTCCCCCCCTCTCTCATACTTACCGTTCCCCGATCTCCGGCGCAGCGCTGCACGGCATTCACACTGCTGCGGCAGCTTTTACTATTTTGAAAAAGCCGGCCGCCCATTAAACAATCTCCTATTCCCTGCTTTCCCCGCCCACTGGCGCCTATGATTGGTTACAGTGAGACACGCCCCCACGCTGAGTGACAGGTGTCACACTGCACCCAATCACAGCAGCCGGTGGGCGTGTCTATACTGTGCAGTAAAATAAATAAATAAATAATTTAAAAAAAACGGCGTGCGGTTCCCCCCAATTTTAATGCCAGCCAGATAAAGCCATACGGCTGAAGGCTGGTATTCTCAGGATGGGGAGCTCCACGTTATGGGGAGCCCCCCACCCTAACAATATCAGTCAGCAGCCGCCCAGAATTGCCGCATACATTATATGCGACAGTTCTGGGGCTGTACCCGGCTCTTCCCGATTTGCCCTGGTGCTTTGGCAAATCGGGGTAATAAGGAGTTATTGGCAGCCCATAGCTGCCAATAAGTCCTAGATTAATCATGTCAGGCGTCTATGAGACACCTTCCATGATTAATCTGTAAGTTACAGTAAATAAACACACACACACCAGAAAAAATCCTTTATTAGAAATAAAAACACACACATATACCCTGGTTCACCACTTTAATCAGCCCAAAAAAGCCCTCCATGTCCGGCGTCATCCAGGATGCTCCAGCGTCGCATCCAGCGCTGCTGCATGGAGGTGACAGGAGCTGCAGAAGACACCGCCGCTCCGGTCACCTCCACGCAGCTAATGAAGACAGCCGTGCGATCAGCTGAGCTGTCACAGAGGTTACCCGCTGTCACTGGATCCAGTGACAGCGGGTAACCTCAGTGACAGATCAGCTGATCGCACGGCTGTCTTCATTTGCTGCATGGAGGTGACCGGAGCGGCTGTGTGTGCTGCAGCTCCGGTCACCTCCATGCAGCAGCGCTGGATGCGACGCTGGAGCATCCTGGATGACGCCGGACATGGAGGGCTTTTTTGGGCTGATTAAAGTGGTTAACCAGGGTATATGTGTGTGTTTTTATTTCTAATAAAGGATTTTTTCTGGTGTGTGTGTGTTTATTTACTGTAACTTACAGATTAATCATGGAAGGTGTCTCATAGACGCCTGACATGATTAATCTAGGACTTATTGGCAGCTATGGGCTGCCAATAACTCCTTATTACCCCGATTTGCCAAAGCACCAGGGCAAATCGGGAAGAGCCGGGTACAGCCCCAGAACTGTCGCATATAATGTATGCGGCAATTCTGGGCGGCTGCTGACTGATATTGTTAGGGTGGGGGGCTCCCCATAACGTGGAGCTCCCCATCCGGAGAATACCAGCCTTCAGCCGTATGGCTTTATCTGGCTGGCATTAAAATTGGGGGGAACCGCACGCCGTTTTTTTTTAATTATTTATTTATTTATTTTACTGCACAGTATAGACACGCCCACCGGCTGCTGTGATTGGGTGCAGTGTGACACCTGTCACTCAGCGTGGGGGCGTGTCTCACTGTAACCAATCATAGGCACCGGTGGGCGGGGAAAGCAGGGAATAGGAGATTGTTTAATGAGCGGCCGGCTTTTTCAAAATAGTAAAAGCCGCCGCAGCAGTGTGAATGCCGTGCAGCGCCGGTGATCGGGGATCGGTGAGTATGAGAGAGGGGGGGACACTTCAGTCACTCGGGGGATTAGCGGTCACCGGTGAATCCTTCACAGGTGACCGCTAATCAGTACTCGACACAGACAGAGCCGCGGTATGAGGATGAAGTCGGGTGAAGTTCACCCGAGTTCATTCTCATCGCGCAACTCTGTCTGCTGTCAGCCGACATTTATAAACGACATTGTGCATCACACACACGGACATTACACACGGACATTACACGTACACATACACGTTAATTCCACACGCACACACGGACGTTCTGCACACAAACACGGCTAGCATACGCAATTCACACAGGTGCCACACGGACCATAAAAATGGACACAAAAACGGGACACGGACCCGAAAAACGGCCCGTAACACACGTGCGTGTTTTTCACGGACGTGTGAAGGGGGCCTAAATCTGTGAGTTTTTTGCTGAGGTAATCCATCCACCTCACAGGTGTGGTATATCAAGATGCTGATTAGACAGCATGATTATTGCACAGGTGCGCCACAGGCTGCCATAACAAAAGGTCACTCTAAAATGTGCAGTTTTATTACACAGCACAATTCCACAGATGACACAAGTTGTTGCCTGTGAATTGAAGGTTCATTTCTCTACCATACGTCACCTCCAAAAGGTGGTTCAGAGAATTTGGCAGTACATTCAACCGGCCTGGCAAGCGCAGACCACATGTATCCACACCAGCCCAGAACCTCAACATCTAGCACCTTCATCTCCAAGATCCTCTGATACCAGGAACGTGGACAGCTGCTACAACAATCTGTTTGCATAGCCAAAGAATTTCTGCACAAACTGTCAGAAACTGTCTCAGGATAGCTCATCTGCATGCGTGTCGTCCTCATTGGGGTCTCCACCTGAGTGCAGTTTGTTGTGTTAACAAACTTGAGTGGGCAATTGCTCACATTTGACGATGTCCCACATGTTGCGTTGAGAGGTGTACTATTCGCAGATGAATCCTGGTTTTCAGGGTACAGGGCAGATGACAGGCTGGTCAGTGGTGGTCACACCAGATATTGACTGGTTTTCTGAAACCCCCTCTCCCCCCAATACTGTAAAAGTGCACATTTTAGAGTGGCCTTTCATTGTGGCCAGCCTAACACACACCTGTGCAAAAATTATACTGACTAATCAGCATCTTCATAGGAGCACCTGTGGGGTGGATGGATTATCTCTGGAAAGGAGAAGGCAAAGTGCTCATTAACACATATTTAGATATATTTGGGAAAATGAGAGAAAAAGGCTTTTGTGAACATAGAAAGTTTTAGATCTTTGAGTTCAGCTCCTGAAAAATGGCAGCAAAAGTAAGTGTGTTTATATTTGTGCTCAGTCTCTCCTATTTACTATCTAATTTGATACTGGCCATTTCAGTCTTGTACCTGGTTTTGTTCAAGCAGCCTCATTATCCTCTGCTCCCCACCTCATCACTGCATAATCACCTTTGTACATGCTCATTAGAGGCTTCAATAGAAAAGATAGGATCCTCCGAGTCAGTTTTTTTCTGCTACTGTACGTTACTTTACTGAAAGAACCGCACGAGTCTAGTAAAGATTCAGTGGCAAATGTGAAAGTTAAGGAGTTTGTTTTTTCCTTTGTAATACAGATTGAGGTTTAAAATACTTTGGGTTTCTTTTTGCTTTTCATATTACATAAAACGCTAAATGTTAAACAGCAAGTCATGTTCCCTATAAACTGAAGCATATGCTCCATATATACATAACGCCATATAGCAGATGTATGTAAATGTTGTACATGTATGGAGTGGTGACAATTATATATGTAGGTCATACATTGTGGCTTATTAGGAGTCTATCAACCCCAAAACAGAAATGATGCTTTTAAAACCGTTATGTAGGTAATCGTACACTATACAGTCAGTGTTTAGACGCTAAGAAAATGCCTTTTATTTCAGATACAAATGAAAATTCTTCACTCATCCTGTGGTGGGCCAAGAGCTTCGTGCACCGTTGTGTGCCCTCAATTTGCATTGTGAACACTTGACAGCTGCCTACATTCTGCACATGTGCACTGGCAGCAGCTGCATATGATGAATCTTTTCCACCCTCTCTGAATCAGCTCTTGCTACCCTTCCAGGTGCATCAGTGTAGCAGCGGTGACCAGCCAGGAGCCTTGGGAGAAAACACAGTGTTCACGCCATTATCTGTCATGTAGCCAATTGAAGGTGTTTACTAGCCGTGGTAGGCCTAATTGGGGCCGTACTTTAGACAAGTGTGCAACAACAGTGGGTGAAAAACTACACTTATTTACCCCAATAAATCTTAACTACATTTAATAAGCATTTAAAATTAAAAATGTGTAATCAATAATAAAGTCCACAACCTGTCCTATTCGGTTAAAGGGATTGTCTTACGAACAGAGAGCATTTTAAACCGTAGGTTACCACCAATACCACTTACAACTGATATGAGATATAAATGAATAGCATCCCCATGGGTGAAAAGAGAGGCGCTGTCAGCTGTACATTAAAGACGACACCCTGCTGCATCAGACACGATTGGTGTTGGCACTAATAGATGATCAATAATGACCAAGGCATCTAGATGGTTAAGGCCACGCTGACAGTGGTATTTCGCAGCAAAACCGGATCCGTCACAAATGCGTTTCAGCTCCATTCATTTCCTATGGAATCGCAGCAAGATGTGATCACATACGACCGCATCTTGCCCCAATTCCATAAGAGATGAATGGAGCTGAACCGCATTTGTGACGATCCGGTTTTGCGGCAAAATACCACTGATATCAGCGCGGCCTAACAGAGGGTGGTGGCTCCTCTAACTCGCAATGTAACAAGTATCCCGAATGCCGTACTATTTGCTACTCACAGGAATAGTGCGGTATTCGGGTTACTCGTTACATTGCGAGTATTCCCCATTGACTTGCATCGCACACGCTATCCAGAATGCATACGCGAGTATTAGACCATACATGTTATGAGCATCGCCAATCCGAGTATTTTGAAACTCGCTCAGCATTAATCCTGACATCATGATTGTGGGGTCCTAATGGTTGCCATGGTAATTCACACACAAATAACATCCTTAGAATCTGCAAGGTATAGTGACCTGCTCAGAAGTCAGCAACATGTAGGTGGTAAAAATGCAATTTTTCTTTCTTCATGCCAATTTGCAATAATTACTGAAATGTACCTGAAGGGTTAACAAAACTACCTGACACCAGCTGTGGAAATGTTGAGGGCTGTTTGCAAAATGGTCTCACTTTTGTCCTCAAAAGTCACTTCAAACCTAACTAGGTCCCTAAAAGTTTTGTTAATGCCTTGCAAAAAAATGAAAACTAGCTGATACAAATTCAAAGCTTCTAACATCCTAACAAATTACAAGAAAATGTTACAGATAGTGCTGATGTAAAGCAGAGATGAGGGGAATGTGATTTAATAACCATATTGTGAGGTGGGACTATCCAGATAAAAGGGGTACCATATTTTTCGGACTATAAACCGCACTTTTTTCCCCCAACTGTTGGGGGAAAGTGGGGGGTGCGTCTTATGGTCTGAATATAGGGCTGCGGCCAGGAATGAGGGTGCTGCGGTGGAGCAGGTAATCAGTGGCATGAGCAGGCTGTAGCAGCGCCTGCCGTGACCACGTGGGCCCGCTCATTTCATATCCACGCCCATCATCTCTCAGCGCTGCATCCAGCGCTGACAGGTGGGCAAGATAACAGGCAGGGGGATGAGTGGGGGGTGCGCACATAATTAACAGCCGGTCGGCATGATCACCCCTGGCAACTACAGCCTGGAGTGATCATGTGCGGCTGTATTCACTGCTCCCCGTGCATCATTATCAGCGCGGGGTGCAGTGAATCAGTGTACTCACCCGTCCCAGTGTGTGGAGCCGTCCCCCTGCAGCACCAATCATCTTCCTCTCTGTCTCAGCTGCAGCGCCGCTGAGTGGAGCAGTCACCGTTGTCTGCAGCATCGTGATGTCTTCCTGTCTGTGCCGGCCAGCTGATCTGTGTAGAGAGCGGTAAGCACAGCGATGACATTATCGCCGCACGCGTCGCTAGTGTCCACACAGATCAGCTGACCGGCACAGACAGGAAGACATCGCGATGCTGCAGACAACGGTGACGGCTCAACTCAGCGGCGCTGAAGCGGAGACAGAGAGGAAGATGATCGGTGCTGCAGGGAGTGAGGAAAGGTGAGTATAAATGTTTATTTTTTTTGCTGTGCCATAGGATACAGGCCATATACCAGGATGGGGGTATATTATAAGCAGGATGGGGGTATATTATGAGCAGGATGGGGGTACATTATGAGCAGGATGGGGGATATATGAGCAGGATGGAGGGTATATGAGCAGGATGGGGGGTATATGAGCAGGTGAGAAGGATGGAAGGTATATGAGCAGGATGGGGGTATATGAGCAGGATGGGGGTATATAAGCAGGATGGATGCTGGTATATAAGCAGGATGGATGCTGGTATATAAGCAGGATGGATGCTGGTATATAAGCAGGATGGATGGGGGTATATGAGCAGGATTGGGTATATGAGCTGGATCATATACAAGGCAGGAGAATCATTACCAGAATGGGGTACCTTAGTAGTGCATTTGGGGACATTACCCCCATAATAGTGTCAGCAGCAGATCCTCGCCCCATAAGTGTGTCATGACCACATTTTTTGGTTAAAATTTTATTTTCCTATTTTCCTCCTCTAAAACCAGGGTTCGTGTTATGGTCAGGTGCGTCTTATAGTCCGAAAAATACGGTAATCAAAGTTAAAAAATTAAACAGTTTTAAAAAAATTGTCACATTTCTGTTATTTTTATAAACAAAACATATTAACCTAAATTTGCCCTTATCATAAGAAATTGTCCCCCAAAAAAACACAAAACAAAAAAACGCAAAATCACTGTAGAGTAATTGCCAAGTCACATTTGAAAAATTTTGCTTGGTCACTAAAGGAGTTATTGAATAGAACTTCGACTAATTTTCACAATTAGATGACTAAAAAAAACAAAACTATGTACGGTATAATGTCAGTTTCTGACTGTACAGGAACATGATCCTTCTGGGCTGGGGAGGATGCAAAACACAGGATAGTATGGGATTTGCTTCTGTTTCTTGCTGTGAAGTAAAACATTTCTCCATCGTTTTTTTAAACTTGTTTAACCTCACAGAAACCAGCAGCTGTGACCCCATGCTGTGCCATCTATATAATCTCTTGCTTCCTCCCCTGCCCAGGAGATGCAGAATGATCAGACCATGTCCTTGTATGATCATAAACAACCATTAGATGGTACGTGTGTAACATCTCAGCACAGAACCTTTTTGTTTTCTTTTCTTTTCTTTTTAAACACATCCATTTGTGGAACTTATTATTCCAAGATCTATTGATTAAAGTGCATTTGTCTGTGGGAAAACCTGTTTAAAGAACACCTTTTACTGGAGTGTTAATTTAAACAGAGTAGCACCTCCAATCATTGCTGCTCCACTGCTTCTGGAATAGTTTTTGTTTTGTTTGCATGTGTCTCCATTCTGAAGTTACGGCCCCGGTAATAAAAAGTGTCCAACAAACAGTTTCCCTTCAACCAATTGGGTTTATACTACAGAATGTGTGTGTTTTATTGGCTAGCTTAATAGAGAATAGAGGGCACAGAAGCATCAGAGTGGAAAAAGTAAATGCCGACAGAGAGGGGTACTGTGGCATGTTCTCATAACAGCTCTGCAGCAGGTCATGTCCCATCCTGCTAATGGAGTGCTGGAGCACAGAAGAAAAGCAGCATCAGAGAAGGACTAACAACGTGCATTGCCTGTAATAGTTGGCTCTGGCTTTTCGGTTTCCACATTAGGGCTCATTCAGACGACTGTTCTGTTTGTCCTTGTCAATTCCTTTTTTCGCATGACGTACTGACAAGACCATCTTTTCAATGTGTTTTGTGTAGGATCGGATGTCACACGGAAGCTCTTCCGTGTGCATCAGTTCCTACAAAAAGCACATTGGGTCCCTATGTCCGTTCCGTTATGGAACATGTCCTATTTTGTTCCCCAAATGCGGACCGTGAAGCAATAAAAGTCAATGGTACCGCAAAATCCCTGAAAGCCACACGGAAGCAATTTTGTGTGGCTTCCGTCAGGTGCCCCTGCAGTCTGTGTCCCACTCCCGCGCCAGCCCCGCAGCGGCTTGTGCGAGCAGCTGCAAGGAAGACTAGCGCTGCAGTCAGGAAGTTAGGAAAGTTCATTACCTGCTGTGATGATCTCCAATGAACTTGTGTCGTCAGTGTTAGTCACATAGTTCCATGCCAGCAGTGATATGACCTCAAGTCTCGCAAGCAGCCCGAGGCTGTGACTAGCGGTGACATCACAGACTCTCGCACGACTTTTGGAGATTGCGGTGGGCATGGAACTCCGGGACGAGCGGTAACATCACAGGTTCAGCACCGCATGAAATGAACTCAGCTAACCTCATTGCGTCGGCGCTCGTCATGCCCTGCAGCGACCTGGGCTGACCTAATGTTAACTCTGGTCACTGCACTGCTCTCCCAACCAATGGGGAACAGTCTGTTCTTCCCTGACTGGGACAGTGAGTATGGATTGTCGTGGGACCTTATTGGGTTACACCAGATCGGGATTTTTTTTTTTGCCCCTTTTAATTTATTGGAACGTGTTAGGAACTGGTTTTTTTCAAATAAAAATTTCTAGTCTATTTTTTAATTTTATTACTGATTGGGTTATTGTCAGGCATCTGCTAGACGCCGTAACATCACTTACCCCAGGGCTTGATGTCAGGTGACATTACACAGTTGGTGTAATATACGGGGTTGATACCATTTTCCACCGCACCAGGGCAACGGGATGAGTCAGGGAGAGGCGACAGGATTGGAGAGTCTAATGATACGCCACTTCTGGGTCAGATGCGGTCTGCAATTTTTAGGCTGGTGAGTGTCCATAACCGTGGACCTCCCTATTCTGAGAATACCAGACCACAGCTGTCTGCTTTACCTTGGCTGGTGATCCAATTTTGGGGGACGCCACTTTTTTTTTTTTAACTTAAAATAACCGCATGGGGTGTCCTCTGTTTTGGATTACCAGCCAAGGTAGAGCTGCCAGCTGCGGTCTGCAGGCTGCTGCTTCAACTTAGCTGGCTACAAAAAAATAGGGGGGACTCCACGTCTTTTTTTTCATTATTTTTTTGACTAACTACAAGGCTAAACACCCTTTAGTGCCACATGAAAGGCAATAAAGGGTGCAAGATAAAATACAGGGGGAATGGGACATTATATACAGTAAGTCTCATCTATCTATAATAATTTATCTAGCTATCCATTTATCCCCCTAATCTTTCTATGTTTTGACTATGTAACCCTTCCGTTTTATTTTTACAGTCTGCAAAAAAACAGGAAGGCACATGGACCATATATGGAATTGATGCAGATGTCACAAGGATCCATCCGTGAAAAAACAGGACTTTATTTGCGGACTGCAAAAACGGGACGGTCGTGTGAATGTACCCTTAGTAAGTAGGAAGGCACATGATGGGTGCGGAGTTCTCACAAGAGCATGCTGAGCTACGCTGTAGAAGTGACCTTAACTTTGGGCATTTTCTTTGCCCCCCTATCCTCCTCCATGACATGGAAAAAATTAGCAGAATCTGTAAAGTAGTGACATCTAGAGGAGATACCAAGTTTAAATTCTAAAAATTCCAGTCATCATTTCTATTTGTTTCGAGAAAAGTGCTCTAATGGAGGTTTGTAAGCCACACTTCCTAAACCTTTAATTGGCCAAATCGGCCTACTTACACAGTGTTCCCATCTGCCTTTACAATACACTGATGCATGCACAGCTATAAAGAAACCGGAATGATAACGCTTGACAAGTGATTTACATGGGTAACAAAAGTGTGTACGGAGGTCTCATTTACCATTTAAAGTTTTTCTTTTTAATTGGTGTTTTTCCTTTCCAATGTACTTGCGCCATCATGTAATGGCTGTATATATTTCAAAATGATATTAAGTAATGAAATATGTACAGTCACGTAAAGAGGTTTTCTGGGACTTAAAAAGAGGCCATGACCATCAGATCAGTGGAGGTCCGTGTTCTGGCTTCCAAGCCGATGAGCTGATTAAAGGGGGCAACAAGACGGCAGCCCCTTTATAGCAGTGGCTGTAGCTCAATCACATGGGACAGAACCAAGTTACCAGGTTTAGGTACTGCAAAATGTATACTAATTGAGTTGATAAACACTGAAGGGGACTGGGTGCTCACTAGAACACCCAGTATACCATCAGCTGATTTGGGGGAGGGGGGGGGGAGGGGGTTGACTCTTGACACCCCACCAAGCAAAAGAAGGTTTTAAATATCAAAGTTTCAGAAAACCTCTTTAATGCTGGCAACAGGCAAGAAAACATTGCTGCGCGTGCATTTAATAAAAGGGCATGTTTATTGTGTTTACAAACAAGTTTCAAAAACAAAAAAGGAAAACATGTATGACTTTACTACTACCTAGTAGTATTTTTTTTTCCAAAATGTCAACAGCCCCTCAAGCTGTATGAAGGTCATCTAAAGGTTTATTAGAAAATCAACACGGTTCCACTCACAGTTCACCAAGACAGTTCTAAAACTAACATGTTTAGACAAACAAAAAAAAAAAAAAAAATAATAATTAAGAAGACTAATTTTTGATGTATTTTGATTTTTTTATATATTTTGACGGAGATAGCAAAAAAGATTTCAAGCAAGATCCGTCACACATCGATGTCCTGCATTTAAACAAATTCCATTTTACTTTGGAACAAATTCATTTTTTTTCAATGTAAAAAAAAACAAAAAAAAATAATAATTGAAAACCATTCGGAATTAAATGCGTTTTCTTCTTTTCACAAACTAAGGAAGAGGCCATGATTTTCAGTGTAACACTGCGGCTCACTTTTGTCTGAAGCGTTAGTGTTATTTTCTTTTTTCTATTTGGCTATTAAATTTATCTACAATATTCGACAAGTAAATTGCAGGCATGAATTTAGAACAATTTCAATAGAAACACCCCTTTTTCTGGAAAATACAGCAGTGTTTAAAGGACATTTTCTTTTTTTTTCTTCTTCATCATGTATATATAAGGAAACTTCCCTTCTATGAACAGGAACAAAATATCTATAAACCTTGTAAACAGATCTGTATCATTTATAACATAAATAATCAAATGAGCATCCCAGGGCCCCAGAAATAATAATAATGAGGATCAATAGAAACTAGAGCATTACTAACACACTGTCCAGGCCAATGATTCTTTAGTGTAACTGATCTTCTGCAGGTCACTTTTGCTGGGTTACGATTTAGCAGTCAGAGGTCATCCCAATAAGCCCATCCCTTTCCTTCCCGAGAAAAGCACCCTCAGTCTGGCAGAAAGCATTTTTCTTAAAAAAATAAATCTACATTCATACAAGTGTGTCTTCGTTTGAAGTCCATAAGGCAGGCTCGCTCACCTGCCGTTCGCAATGTGTGAAAAGGACCCAGTGTTCTTTGCAAATCAGCTAGAATCTTAACATTCATCTTACAATCAGAGTGAAGTCTCCAGACTATGTAGTGGACTGCCTGGGGATGAAGAGGTAGCTGACTTGTTCGGTTCTATTGTAAGGTGGATTCCACTATCAACCGCATTGTTATTTTTATTTGGAGAGGGTGGTGGAGTAGAGTGACGTTTTGTGGGAGCATCATCTTCTGCATCGGTGTCATCAATGAGCGGAATATGAGGCTCAGAATCTTCTATTCTAAACTCCGGGTGTGTCATGAAATTGTGGATCGAGCTTCGCGACTCGGGTTTTTCCAGTCCTTCATACAGAGAACTACGAAATGCATTCACCACTCGAATCTGAAGAGCACAAGGTAAAAGACAACAGAAGAATCCATTAAAAAGCAGAAGTCACGTGTGCGTGGATATGGTTTTTATGTGAACTCACAAATACTAAACAATGAACTCAAACTGTGCAAAATGCAGTGTGGACTTGCAACATACTGTAAAAAAAAATAAAATAAAGGAATAAAAAAACATGTTGGTCATTATAGAGTGATGATTTGTGGCCGGTAACGTATGTGAAGTCTTTAGTACGGCAATAGTTAACAAGCACTATTCCATTCTATTCAATTAGTTGGTGCTGCAAAAATATTTTCGAGCGAGTGCAAGAAATGTATAACATGTCTTTTCACAAATACATTCAGGAAAATAAAATGTGAAAACCGTTAGCACAACAGGTAAACCAATTCTCATGCCAGGAATTAGGATACCGACTATGAAGCCAGGCATATGTAAGCTGAATGGTACAATGAGCGTAAAGCTGCAGAAAACCATGCAGAACGCAAACAAATAACTGTACAGTACTTCACAAGCGTAAATATTCGAGTATATACTGGGTTTGCTTTTACCAAATCACTCATCCGTCACACAAAGCTGGACATTGCTACTTAACACTAGAACTACTGAGGTAGTCATTTTGACTACTTTGCACTATGTATTTCTACATAGGTGTCACGAGTCCAGTAGTTCTAGTGTTAAAGCGGTGGTCTACTATACAGCATGGTGGCCACACATCGATGTAAAGCTCATAGAGAAGGCTTTTCTCAAATACCTCATGTAGTCAATTCTGCCTCTGAACGGTGCTATTGCGGTTCGCTCATCCCAATCACGAGACCCCCGGGCTCAGTGATCTCAGATGTGGTGATGTCAGATCAATTGGAAGCTGACGTGGCATCACCGAGGCGGGCCACAGTCTCCCTGAGTGACTGGGCTGTGGGTGGCATTTCACTGCTCATCACAGCCCAGCATCTCCCTGCTCTCTCCTTTCCTGCAGAGCGCCGTAAGCAGAAGCGATATTGGGCTGAAACAAGCGTTGAAACTCCGCCCACAGCCCAGTCACTCAGGGAGACTTGGGCCCACCTCGGTGATATCGGGTCAACTGGAAGTTGATGGGACATCACCAGACTTCAGAGGTCACAAAGCTAGTGGATCACGTTATGGGGATGAGTGGACCACAATAGCATCGCTCAGTGGCTGAATTGACTACACAAGGTATTTGAGAAAAGCCTTCTTTATGAGCTTTACATCAATGTGTGGCCACTATGCTGTGTAGTGCACCACCCCTTTAAGAAAAGAAAAGAAAAAAAAAAAAGTATCAAAGATAGAAGTGTACAGTGAAAACACAAACTCACGTTACTACATTCAGTATGCAACAATAGACACAAACACAGCTACTTTATCAAAGAGTGATGTAAATGCTAGCACCCCAGTAATAACCATGCACAATTTGGGTATTACATTGTTCCATATGAGACTCAACCATGGTGTAAGATAAGTCTCTAAAAGGGGTATGTCCACTAATTGGACAACCTCTACTGATTCCCCTTGTTCGCACCGGTAAAAATAAATAAGCCAGTACTCCTCTCTGGTGCGGTCGCGATTCCTGTGATGTCTGAAGTCATGTTCCCGGGGGCCCACGTGACATTGTTATGACGTGAGCCTCGTGACCAATCAGTGCAGACTTCATTCACCCCGCCTTCAGACATTTGAGCAGGAAGTTCACATCCTGCTGAGGCAGGGAGACATGACGGGCACTGATTGGTTGCGGGGCTCGCGTGTTACAACAATGTCACGTGGGCCCTGGGAATGTGACTTCAGGCATCGCTGGAACCGCGGCCGCACCAGAGAGGAGTAATGGCTTATTTATTTTTACCGGGGCGAACAAGGGGAATTAGAAGGGGTTGTCCAAGTAGTGAACATCCTCTTTAATGACGGAAAATTGGTTCTGCACTGTCTGGCTCAGTACTGCCAGGTGTTAAAGTGACAGCTTCAATATCACAAATATCATTAAGTGGCAAATGGGTCATTCCGTGTCAAGAGGACCAGTGGTCCCCACTCGACGTTCTCAGATTTTGCTGAAAATTTATAAGGATGTACATGTATGTTTGAAAAGAGGTTCTGTAAATTTTTAGGGCCAGATCTCAAATATATTGGGCACTGTTGACCTTTCACTGGAGGCCCCCCCCCAAGGCTGCGGCTTCAGCTAAGAGGATTTTGCAAACTTTGGCACATAGCCATTAGAGTTCTATACTGGCTATGATGCTGAAATTTGGCATACTAGCTCAACTTTTGCTGCTAAACGCGATACAATTATTACCAGCTATGACAAAACAATATTTCGGCCGCAATTTTGTGTCAAAGTAGCTTGCAAAACGCCTCGCATAAAATTTATGCCAAACTTTACCCATATATAACTTAAGACCAAAAACCAATAGGAACTGGTGCTTTACCCTGTACAACAAACATCTTCATGACTTTGCATTGCTGCAATATCACGGTCAAAGCATATGTATTTGTGGAAATATTCACACCCACATATGATGAAAAAACTTAAAAAAAAACGAATTTTACCTATTTTTAGGCCAAATTTCCCAAAAAGGGTACCCCTAAAATATATTAATTCTGATATCATTTGAAAGAGCACATTTTTCTCTACAAGGATCATTGGGGTTTTTTTTGGAGTCTCTCCATTTAAGAAAAGAAAAATTGCCACTGAACATGGTGTTATGTATGCACGTAATGCATTGATTTTGTGTTTGATTTTCAGATTCTTATCACATGTTACAGAGTTGTATTGTTGCTAGCAATGTCTATTATAATCAAAAACCTATAAACCTATTGACTATTGTTACATTTTAATGCATATATTTATTTTTTAGTGATGGAGAATGAAATTGATGACAAAAAGATTCGCATTTCAAGGGTGTCAAATGACCCTTCATCTTTCATTGCCCATGTAGATGGATCTGTCAGAAATGCCTTTTGTGCCAATTGCAAACCTCCAGCCAGGGCAATACATTGCCTGCATTTATGATAGGAACTGGTGGATTGGAAATATTTCTGAAATTTCAGTCGACGACCATGATGCATTAATACATTTTATGCATCCTCATGGAGCAGCTAGCTTCTTTCACTGGCCTGTGAGAAATGATACATGCTCGATTCCCGAGCAGTCCATCATTGCAATAATTCCAGCACCAGCTGCAACAACAATGGGCCGACAATACAGCTTCTCTGAACCCATTATGTTGCAAATTCAGCAACAATTCCAGACCACTTACTTAGACTGAACATTATGGCTTGGGAACCAACAAAAGATACCCAATATTAGGCTTGGGATCCTAGGCAAAGACACCCACCCTCAGGCTTTGGAACCTGCAATAAAGAGACCACCTGCGACTTGCCTTGCACGGCTATCGGCCATGGCTCCTAGGCGATGGGGCTGCCAATTCTCGAAAGACAGCATTATTACAATTCTTAATAGGATTATAATACCAATTCTTAGGGAATTGGTTGTGGTATATCCACCATGGACCAACGCAAGGGTTTGAATAGTGCAGTTAGCATTCATTGCGTATTAATAAACACCATGTTCAGTGGCATTTTTCTTTTCTTAAATGGAGAGACTCCAAAAAAAACCCCAATGATCCTTGTAGAGAAAAATGTGCTCTTTCAAATGATAAGAGAATTAATATATTTTAGGGGTACCCTTTTTGGGAAATTTGACCTAAACATAGGTAAAATTCGTTTTTTTTAAGTTTTTCATCATATGTGGGTGTGAATATTTCCACAAATACATATGCTTTGACCGTGATATTGCAGCAATGCAAAGTCATGTAGATGTTTGTTGTACAGGGTAAAGCACCAGTTCCTATTGGTTTTTGGTCTTGAGTTATATATGGGCAAAGTTTGGCATAAATTTTATGCGAGGCGTTTTGCAAGCTACTTTGACACAAAATTGTGGCCGAAATATTGTTTTGTCATAGCCGGTAATAATTTTATCGCGTTTAGCAGCAAAAGTTGAGCTAGCATGCCAAATTTCAGCATCATAGCCAGTATAGAACTCTAATGGCTATGTGCCAAAGTTTGCAAAATCCTCTTAGCTGAAGCCGCAGCCTTGGGGGGGGCCTCCAGTGAAAGGTCAACAGTGCCCAATATATTTGAGATCTGGCCCTAAAAATGTACAGAACCTCTTTTCAAACATACATGTACATCCTTATAAATTTTCAGCAAAATCGGAGAACGTCGACTGGGGACGATTTTTAAAACTGGTCCACTTGACACGGAATGACCCAAATATTAAACTGGTCAGCTTAAGGCCCTGTGCGCACACTGCATTTTTTGCTGCGGTTTTCACTGCAGAAAAGGTGCGGTTTTTGTTCCTAACCTTGCTGCAGGCCTTCCCCAGCAAAACCTATGGGAAAAAAAAATGCTGTGAGCACACTGCGTTTTTTTTACCTCTGTTTTGCTGCAGAATTTCTGCAGCAAAAAGAATGAGCATGTCACTTCTTTTCCGCAGATACCTGTGTTTTTTTGCCATAGAAATGGTAAAAAAACGCAGGTACTAACCTGCAGCAAAACCGTGGCATATTACCGCGTTTTTTGCCGCAGGTGCGGTATTCTGCCAGAGGGTGCGGATTTTTCTTAAGAAAAAATTTCCTAGTGCGCACAGGGCCTAATACAGTTTTGTTTGTGATGGGTATGAGGAGCAGGATAGAAAAATCACTGTGGAGATTCTGTCTCTGAACCTAGCAGAGATCCCAAACACTAAAGTCCTCCATGAGACTACCATACTGTCTTATTTCATATCAAATTCTTGTGAATTTGGTTAGGGATTGTAACATGAAAACCTGTATCTTAAAGCGTAATGAAATTAAAGAGTTAATGTATTTTCTTATTAATGTACACTCTGCACCCTAGCTTGACAGAAAGAAAACAAATGTAGACATTTTTGCAAATTTATTAAACTAGAAAAACTGGAATATCACATGGTCATAAGTATTCAGACCCTTTGCTCAGTATTTAGTAGAAGCACCCTTTTGAGCTAGTACAGCCATGAGTCTTCTTCGGAATGATGCAACAAGTTTTTCACACCTGGATTTGGGGATCCTCTGCCATTCTTTCTTGCAGATCATCTCCAGTTCCGTCAGGTTGGATGGTGAACGTTGGTGGACATCCATTTTCAGGTCTCTCCAGAGATGCTCAATTGGGTTTTGGTCAGGGCTCTGGCTGGGCCAGTAAATAATGGTCACAGAGTTGTTCTGAAGCCACTCCCTTGTTATTTTAGCTGTGTGCTTAGGGTCACCGTCTTGTTGGATGGTGAACCTTCAGCCAAGTCTGAGATCCAGAGCACTCTGGACGATGTTTTCTTCCAGGATATCTCTGGACTTGGCCGCATTCATCTTTCGTTCAATTGCAACCGGTCGTCCTGTCCCTGCAGCTGAAAAACACCCCAAAAGCATGATACTGCCACCACCGTGTTTCACTGTTGGGATTATATTGGGCAGGTGATGAACAGTGCCTGGTTTTCTCCACACATACCGCTTACAATTATCACCAAAAAGTTTTATCTTCATCTCGTGAGACCAGAGAGAGAATATTATTTCTTGTAGTCTGGGAGTTCTTCATGTGTTTTTTTGCAAACTATGCGGGCTTTCATATGTCTTGCACTGAAGAGAGGCTTCCGTTGGGCCACTCTGCAATAAAGGCTGGACTGGTGTAGGGGCTGCAGTGATAGTTGACTTTGTGGAACTTTCTTCCATCTCCCTACTGCATCTCTGGAGGTCGGTCACAGTGATCTTGGGGTTCTTACTTCTCTCACTAAGGCTTTTCTCCCACAATTACTAAGTTTTGCTGAATGGCCAGGTCTAGGAAGACTTCTGGTAGTCACAAACGTCTTCCATTTAAGGATTATGGGGTCCACGCTGCTCTTAGGAACCCTGAGTACTGCAGAAATTCTTTTGTAACCTTGGCCAGATCTGTGCCTTGCCACAATTCTGTCTCTGAGCTCCTTGGGCAGTTCCTTTGACCTCATGATTCTCATTTGGTCTGACATGCACTGTGAGTTGTGAGGTCTTATATAGACAGGTGTGTGCCTTTCCAAATCAAGTCTTATCAGTTTAAACACAGCTGGACTCCAATGAAGGAGTAGAACCATCTAAAAGAAGATCATAAGGAAATGGACAGTATGTGACTTAAATGAGTGTGAGCAAAGGGTGTGACTACTTATGATCATGTGATATTTCCATGTGTCTTGTTTAATACATTTGAAAAAAACAATACATTTCTGGGGTATTTTTGTCAAGATGGTGTGCAGAGTGAACATTAATGAGAAAAATAAACAAAAAAAAACCAACAAAACACTTATTTGAATTTACCAAATGGCTGCAATGAAAAAGTGAACAATTTAAAAAGGTCTGAATACTTTCAGTACCCAGTTTTCTACTTTGAGTCGGCAGCACAAATCTATTTTGTTCTGGATTACAAACTGTTGCGGTGTTTAAGACCATGTAAAGGTGCATATAGGGGACCATATAAATCAGTCTGAGATCGGACAGCGATGCTCCGACTAAGCTGCTCTCCCGACCCAAGGGTGAGAGTTTCATATATTTCAATGCAGCGGTCACATTGGGGTCATAAGTCACACAGCCAGGCCGAGAATTGGCATCCAATTTATACCTTCGCCTGAATATACCCTTAGGAGTAGTCTCACAAAAAAGGTTTCATTCAGTTAAAAGCAGAAACCTTGAATAGTGAGAAATGATCAAGTACACTAGAAAGTTGAGCAATTTACAATGCTTACAGGCTCTGGTTTTTACTGACCCAATTAATACAAAATATAACATGAAGCAACTGTAGAAATGGCGCCTTCATATGACCTAGAGACTCAAGTCTCTTCATTGTAACAGAAAGCAAGGCAATGGCCTGTAGTCTGAGAATGTAGCCATCCACTCTCATCTATAACCGTACAGTAGGTTAAGTTAGCATGAAAAGGATAGGTACTAGGAGAGATGTAATCTGTTATGGAGACACAAAATACTGTGTTTCCCTGAAAATAAGATAGGGTGTTGTATTATTTTTTGTTCTGAAAGATGTGATAGGGCTTATTTTTAGGGGATGTCCTATTTTTTTCCATGAACAATCATCCACATTTGTTAAAAAAAATAAATAAATAAAATAATACTCACTCATTCAATTACATTCTGGATCATCAACATAACTCTCCAAACCGTGTGTTTAACACGTTTCATGGTTATCTTCTCGCTCATCTATCTCTTATCTATAATCTCTCTCTCACCAACCGATCTATATCCATAAATCTATATACACACACACACACACACACACACACACACACACACACACACACGTCTCCTCTTCAGCTTTAAATTGCTGCAATTAGGAGACTTTTTGGTGACAACCTAGTCACATGATATGAAATCACAAAAGGTCCTCCTGCAGTATTATCAGGATATAAAAACTGGGGTCTCTAGCAGAGTGAGGCCCTGTGAAAACTCCCAGTTTGCTCTCCCTTCCCCATAATACCAGTCCTGCATACCAGCCTGTCTCCTGTTCACTTATTTTCAACTTCTGCAATTAATAGACCTTTGATCACATAACTGTGAACTCATCAAAAGGTCCTTAAACATTCTGAACCTTGGAATAAAACTGCTGGGGTCCCTAAGAGACTGGAGCCCAGAGAAATTGCGACGTTTGACTTCCCCCTAATGTCGGCCCTGACTGTAACTAGGGCTGATTATTGGAGTAGGGCTTATCTGTCAAGTATACTCCAAAAATCCTCTAATATGCTAAGGCTTATTTTCAGGATGGGTTTTATTTTTGAGGAAACATGGCAGTAGGACATGTTAAAACTAAACAACTTTGACAGCACCTTTGTTAATTACGATTCAAAGAGTCCATTTTATTTGAAAAACGGGAAAAAAAAAAAAAAAGTGGAACCCTCCCTTGAAAATGTATGGACATCAGAAAAATCTATTCAAGTGTTTCTACAGACCAATGTAAAACAGGACATTTCTGAAACAAATGTTGAGCACAAATCCTAAACCCAACCAGTGGCAAAAAGCACGCAACGTTAAGTATATACTCGAAAATTTACTATGACATTTTCAATTTCTACAGATACATCCATATATAAGCAGAAATACATTGATGAAGTGAACATAAATAAAAACGTGCAGGATCTCATACTTTTAAGCTTGTATTTGCTAATAATCAAACCAGTTAAATAGCCCTCTAAATTAAACACATGGGGTGTATTATCCTTGTGAAGGGAAAGCTTTATGAGCAGCCTGAACAATGAGCTTACTGAGGAGAAAATGAGAAACGTTAGGTGTGTGAATTAGGATGTGTTAATTTCATGCACTTAGGAACACACACTCACACCCCACAGTAGTAGAAGCGGTAGAGGAGGAAAACACTACATGTGTAGGGGTAGAAATATTTGTTACATCATGATGCTGGCTGGCGATGGAGGGTTGCCGCCTTAAAGCCCCCTGAATGGAACTTCCACTTTGGAAAGCATTCACTACATCCATCTGCAAGGAATCAGAGATTGTGACAGCTTGCTCAGCAAGAGAGAGAGAGAACAAGAGAAAGGACCATCCCATCTACAACAAATAAAAATAAAGCAAAAAAAAGAGAAAAAGGCACTTTATAGAGCAGCTAATATAAGCAAATCGAAGAAAGGTAAAAGGAAGATCAAGAGAAACTAAAGGAGATTCTTTCAAGCGGTTTGAGGAAAATATAGACAAGGGACAGATCGCACGCACACACACACCTCTCACAATTCACTTAGCCCTAGCGTATCAGCAACAAGCCCTTAGAATTTAGGTTCTCCCCTCACTCATGACCATACCTGAGTTTGGATTCTGTTCAGGCCCCTAAACCATAAGATCTGACCACGACGTAGCTCTCTCTCTGCGTGGTCTATCTCTTCCACATCCTCATTAAGCTCCTCTTCTGGTATTTCATCCTTCTGCGTCCCATGACCTGCCTCCTTGAGGAACTTTAAACGACTGGTTGGTATTGTTGTCACCAGCTAAACAATGGTAAAGATCACATTAAAGCAGCTAGAACTGTGCGTTCCATAATGTCATCACACATACCCAATCAGTCACAATCTGAAGGAGCATTATGAATTAGAACCACCTTGTCTTGTTTTTGTAAGCAACCATAGGTGGAGATCAGTTATGGAGATGGGGCCCAAGCTAGTTTTAATGTCAAAGTTACAATCTGTATTAGACGCTAAACATTTCGTACAGAGACTCTCTACATGTACATCAATCACTTCTTAATGATACGAAGGTAAATAAAGCGGCATGTGCACAAACATTTCCATTACCTGGCCCCAGAGCAATGTTCCCATACCCAGGAAAACTGACCACAGCCATTGATCTACTGTCAGTTCGGTACAACTAAAAGGCTTTCCACCAAACTGTACAATTACGATCTACAAGAAAAGATCAAGAAACATTAGCATTTACATACACTATTACCAGCCAGGAGAAAATCCATATTCTGGAAATTAACAATAACGCTACCCGTCATATTCATCATTTCAGTATGTGGCGACTAGTGGGGAGATCAAGCATAGATCATTTCACATTACTGGAGAGAAGGGTTAATAGGAGAATTCCGTCTCATGCATTCATACATAACGATTGAAGATTATTTTCAGCAGCGCAGTTCACAAGAACGAATCATATCCTTACCTGGATGATGAAAGTACCTAACACAATGCTGCAGAAGATGATATTGTTAAATATTCCTTCAAACACGTTCCTTTCCCCATGAATCTTCCTTGCATTGATTTCATTAAATAGCTGCATCATAACAAAAGTGTTGAACACAATGGTATAATGTTGGGATGGAGGAGCGTGGAGAGGAGCATTTCGCCCACTGTCAATATCAAATAGTTTTTCCCCTGCAATACAAATAGGCAGAATATTTATCACTCTTTTTTATTAAAAAGGACAATATAAACATGCCCATAGCCAAAGTAAAACAAGTCAATTGGCAAACATTTGCGGTAACATTTTATGTGCATTTTAGCACAAGGAGTAATTTTTTTTTTTTAACTGAACGCAAAGTGCCACGCCATTCAAAGTATATGGTATTAATGAAGTTATGTCCATCAGTCCCATAGAAAAGAATGGAACTGTAGTGTATAGTCAAGGTCACCACTATGTAGAAAGTATAGAGAACAAAGAGTTAGCAGTGCGCTCTTCTCTGCTATCTCCATCAGTCCCATAGAAAAAAATGGAACTGTAGTGTATAGTCAAGGTCACCACTATGTAGACCGGTATATAGAACATATTGAGTTAGCGGTGCGCTCTACTCTGCAATCTCTATGTGTCCCCCACAAATCAGCTGTAATGACCGCTGCTCCATTAAAAAGGACACTGATCACCTGTTCTCATAACCAGCGAGTGTGCCAGGGGTAATCACACACTTACCCTTTATCACAGAATTTCTAGAATCATAACTTAACTTACTTAATCTTTTAAATATTTTCTATTGATGCAGTTTTACGATTACATCTACTAATAGAATTGTACAGAAAAAAAAAATACCTTAACCAATGCCACCAGACGATTATACTGTATATGTGTATCATATAACAAAATGTAAAGTGAATGAATAAAAGAGAAATTAATAATAATAATAATAATAATAATATGATGTGACCACATTTTACGTTAAAACTGCAGCAATTCTTCTAGGTAAACTTGCACACAGTTCTTGTAGGATAGCAGTGAGGTTGTTCCAAGCATCCTGGAGAACTAACCACAGATCTTCCATGGATGTAGACTTGAGGAAATGCTTCTGTCTCTTCAGGTAACTGTACATTTGATAATGTTGGGCTGAGGGCTATGTGTTAATACAGTGGGGAAAAATAAAGTATCTAGTCAGCCACTAATTGTGCAAGTTCTCCCACTTAAAAAGATGAGAGGCCTGTAATTGACATCATAGATAGACCACAACTATGAGAGACAAAATGAGAAAACAAATCCAGAAAATCACCTTGTATGATTTGACAAGATTTTTTTTGCAAATTATGGTGGAAAATAAGTATTTGGTCAATAACAAAAAGTTCATCTCAATATATTGTTATATATCCTTTGTTGGCAATGACAGAGGTCAAATGTTTTCTGTAAGTCTTCACAAGGTTGGCACACACTGTTGGTGGTATGTTGGCCCATTCCTCCATGCAGATTTCCGCTAGAACAGTGATGTGTTGTGCCCGTCGCTGGGCAACACAGACTTTCAACTCCCTCTACAAGGTTTTCTATGGTGTTGAGATCTGGAGACTGGCTAGGCCACTCCAGTACCTTCATATGCTTCATACAATGCCACTCGTTCGTTGCCCTGGCGGTGTGCTTGGGATAATTATCATGCTGAAAGACCCAGCCACGTTTCATCTTCAATGCCCTTGCTGATGGAAGGAGGTTTGCACTCAAAATCTCATGATACATGGCCCCATTGATTCTTTTATGTACACGGATCAGTCGTCCTGGTCCCTTTGCAGAGAAACAGCCCTAAAGCATGATGTTGCCACCCCCATACTTCACAGTAGGTATGGTATTCTTTAGACACAACTCGGCATTCTGTCTCCTCCAAACATGACAAGTTGTGTTTCTACCAAAAAGTTCTACTTTGGTTTCATCAAACCACATGACTTTCTCTAAATACTCTTCTGGATAATCCAAATGCTCTCTAGCAAACGTCAGAAGGGCCAAGACATGTACTGGCTTTAGCAGGGGAACACGTCTGGCACTGCAGGATCAGAGTCCCTGGTGGTGGTGTATTGTGCTGATGGTAGCCTTTGTTACACTGGTCCTAGCTCTATACAGGTCATTCACTAGGCCCCCCTGTGTGGTACAGGGAACTTTGCCCACCGTTCTTGTGATTATTTTGACCCCACGGGGTGCTATCTTGCAATGGAGCCTCAGATTCAAAAGGAGATTATCAGTGGTCTTGTATGTCTTTTATTTTCTTATTATTGCTCCCACAGTTGATTTCATCACACCAAGCTGCTTGCCTATTGCAGATACAGTCTTCCCAGCCTGGTGCAGGGCTACAATTTTGTTTCTGGTGTCCTTCAACAGCTCTTTGGTCTTCACCATAGTGGAGTTTGGAGTGTGACTGAGGTTGTGGACAGTTGTCTTTTATACTGATAAGTTCAAACAGTTGCCATTACAACAGGTAATGAATGGAGGACAGAGGAGCCTCTTAAAGAAGAAGTTACAGGTCTGTGAGTCAGAAATCTTGCATGTTTTTACATGACTAAATACTTATTTATCACCATAATTTGCAAAAAAAAAATCTTGCCAAATCAGACAAGGTGATTTTCTGGATTTGGTTTTCTCATTTTGTCTCTCATAGTTGTGGTCTACCTATTACCGTATTTTTCGGACCATAAGACGCACTTTTTTTCCCCCAAATGTTGGGGGAAAGTTGGGGGTGCGTCTTATGGTCTGACTATAGGGCTGCGGCTGGGAATGAGGGTGCTGCGGGTCATCGGGGGCACGAGCAGGCAGCAGCAGCGCCTGCTCGTGACCACGTGGGCCCGCTCATTACATATGCACGCCCATCCTCCCGCCCATCTGTCAGCGCTGAAGCCGGCGCTGACAGGTGGGCGGGAGGATGAGCGGGGACGCGCGCATAGTATAGAGCCGGCATGATCACCCCTGGCAATTACAGCCTGGAGTGATCATGTGCGGCTGTATTCACTGCCCCCCGCGCGTCATTACCAGCGCAGGGTGCAGTGAATCAGTACACTCACCCGTCCCCGTGTGTGGAGCCGCCCCCCTGCTGCACGCGATGACTTCCTGTCTGTGCCGGTCAGCTGATCTGTGCCGGTCAGCTGATCTGTGCCGGTCAGCTGATCTGTGCCGGTCAGCTGATCTGTGCCGGTCAGCTGATCTGTGCCGGTCAGCTGATCTGTGCCGGTCAGCTGATCTGTGCCGGTCAGCTGATCTGTGCCGGTCAGCTGATCTGTGCCGGTCAGCTGATCTGTGCCGGTCAGCTGATCTGTGCCGGTCAGCTGATCTGTGCCGGTCAGCTGATCTGTGCCGGTCAGCTGATCTGTGCCGGTCAGCTGATCTGTGCCGGTCAGCTGATCTGTGCCGGTCAGCTGATCTGTGCCGGTCAGCTGATCTGTGCCGGTCAGCTGATCTGTGCCGGTCAGCTGATCTGTGCCGGTCAGCTGATCTGTGCCGGTCAGCTGATCGGCACAGACAGGAAGACATCGCGATGTTGCAGGGGAACGGCTCCACACACACAGATCAGCGTGCCAGAGAGGAAGATGTGATCGGTGCTGCAGGGAGTGAGGAAAAGGTGAGTATAAACGTTTATTTTTTTCTCTGTGCTATAGGATACAGGCCATATACCAGGATGGTATATGAGCAGGATGGGGGGGCATGTGAACAGGCTGGATGGGGGGGCATGTGAACAGGCTGGATGGGGGGGCATGTGAACAGGCTGGATGGGGGGGCATGTGAACAGGCTGGATGGGGGGGCATGTGAACAGGCTGGATGGGGGGGGCATGTGAACAGGCTGGATGGGGGGGCATGTGAACAGGCTGGATGGGGGGGGGCATGTGAACAGGCTGGATGGGGGGGGGCATGTGAACAGGCTGGATGGGGGGGGGGGTATGTGAACAGGATGGATGGGGGTTTATAGCAGGATCATATACAAGGCAGGAGGATCATTACCAGGATGGGGTACCTTAGTAGAGAATTTGGGGACATTACCCCCATAACAGTGTCAGCAGCAGATCCTCGCCCTATAACAGTGTGTCAGGACCACATTTTTTGCTTAAAGTTTTATTTTCCCATTTTCCTCCTCTAAAACCAGGGTGCGTCTTCTAGTCCGGTGCGTCTTATAGTCCGAAAAATACGGTATGTCAATTACAGGCCTCTCATCTTTTTAAGTGGGAGAACTTGCACAATTGGTGGCTGACAATACTTCTTTCCCCACTATAAGTCTACCTAGAAGAACTGATACCATTTTGAAGGCAAAGGGTGGTTATATCAAATTATTAATTTGATTTGGATTACACTTGACAAGTTTCTGATAATAGACTATTTATTTAATTTATTTATTTAAGCAGTCTTACTTTGCAAAGTAAATACAAATACACACACATATAAAAAAAATAAAAATCAGTAGATGTTGCACAAATACAGCACTTACCTACAAATAAAAGAGTGAAGACCACAACTAACTGGTAGACCGCATGACCTAAAATGTTTTTCATCATAGTACGAGATATGAGAGGTTTATTTCTTCCATAGGGTTTTCTCAACAACAGAGATTCGGTTGGGGGCTCAGTTGCAAGGGCAAGTGATGCAAAAGTGTCCATAATAAGATTAACCCATAACATCTGTACAGCTTTAAGTGGAGAGTCCTGTTAAATGGACCAGAAAGCATACGTGTGAGAACAAATTGTAAAGTTACTTTCAGTAAATGGACTGAGTCGCTCTATGTGGCCATTATACCAAGTATAATAATCTGGGAAGAGTGGTCCCCTCCAGAGCAGAACTCTAGATTCAGCACCTTACTGTACCTGAGGTTAGGATGGAGCCCAATGTAAACTTCATACTCATGTCATGGCAGATGATAGGAATAAATGATATTTATATAAACAAGAAGTATTACTGCACTCTATCATGATCGTTTCATTGATATTATCCTAAATAGACCCTCGTGACGCAGCCCACCCATACAACCAAACGCATGTGACAGTATAGTGACTACAAACAATACACTGGCGTGATAGCAGTGCCTGATGGTTCACCACAGTAACCTTATCTATCACTGCTGGAGTCACCCAAGCTCAGGCGCTACAGCGTGCATTGTCATCTGTCAAGTGCTGCATATTTAATATGATGGAGGAAGCAGCTGAATTACAGGACTTACTTGTGTGATACATGCTCCGGTAAAAGCTACAATGACAGCCACCACATTGACAGTAAGCTGGAATTGGAGGAATTTGGAAATACTGTCATACACGTTTCTTCCCCACATCACGGCTTTTACAATGCTGCTGAAGTTGTCATCTGTTAGAATAATATCAGACGCTTCCTTTGCAACATCTGTTCCAGCAATACCCTGTGTGAAGACAATGAAAAAAACCACAAAGTTAGAGCTTCGATAAAACACATGCATTTCCCTCAAGCAACACCATCGATAAAGTGTGGTAAATGATGTTTTATTAAAAACCCGAAGACTCCCGCCT
>NC_134356.1:257058748-257078748 GCF_048569485.1 Anomaloglossus baeobatrachus
CGAACCAAATAATCCGGGGGCATCAGCAATAAACTAGGATCGGGATTCGGACACTTACCTCCCCACAGGGTCCACACTGCCCACCGTATGGAGAAGGAGACTGTACCCCAAAAGGGACAGTCGGGCCCCAAACGCTCCATGCTACGGGGACCCAACCAACAGAGTGCTGGGGACAGAGGAACCTGGGTCGCTACATTGGTACTGATACGCCAAGGGACCTGAACCAGTAATCCAAGGGCCTGAGTGAGTGGAGACTGTTCAAGACAATCTGGTGTGGTCTCCGTTATTACCCTGTCACATCTCCCAGGCACCGCCTTACCTGCGGATGGCCTAACACCATTGCTGCAACCACCACCAGCTCTGGGAGTACCCACATTCAGCAGAGGTGGTTCTCCATCATTAACCGCAACCCACAGGTGGCATCATGAACATTAACTCATATCTCCCCTGTAAATACCCCTTTTACAAAAGAAGCCCCGGGGCACGGGACTGGGCAACGGCTATTAGAGTGACATCTCCATTTGCAATCGCCGAGGACAGAGTACCCCCCTTTCCTGGGTGACACACATGTGAAGAGCAAAAGTGAAGTGCATCCACCCATGGGCAAGCGGTTAGGATTTTTCAATAATACTTGGCCACCTTTGTGTTTATATTTCTTACAAATGATTGATTTCATGTATCATTATATTTTACTGGGTGGTTTCATTGTGAGCTCCCCTGGGTGTTTCGGATATTAATTTCTCCTCCTTTTGCCCTTCACATGTATGTGGGTGTTAATCCCTTTATATGCCATTTATTAGCACGTTTTTAACATTCTCTGTATTTTGGTGTGACTTTCCGTTTTTTTAAACTGCTTTTGTGATAAATAAAAACTTCATATTTGATATAAAAACATTCACCAGGAATCAGACTGTCAGGTTAATCTGAACCACAGAGTGTAGTAAAATTCTTTGAGAAAAATGCCGGAAGGCAAGTTTTTATCTATTTATAATCTTTTTAGTGCCTTAGATTAATGGCCTCTGCTTTGAGAAATGTTTATTTCTTAATATTATATACACACACATTATATATATATATATATATATATATATATATATATATATATATATATATATATATATATATATATATATATATATATATATATATATATATATATATATTATATATATATATTATATATATATATGTGTGTGTATATATGTGTATATATGTGTGTATATATATATATATATATATATATGTATATATGTGTATATATATATATATATATATATATATATATATATATATATATATATATATATATATATATATATATATATATATAAATCAAATCAAATCAAATAAGCTTTATTGGCAGGACCAAATACAAATTAGTTTTGCCAAAGCAAGTGTACATTAGGGCCTGGGGCTGTGGGGATGGTGGGTGGGGATTGTAGGAAGGATGGATGGGGCACATCCAGGGTGGGGACTGTGGGGGCACTTCTAGGATGGGGGCTATGGAAGTCCATGGCTTATGATGGGGCATATCCACGGTGGGGACTGTGGTAACGGTGGATGGGGCATATCCAGGGTGGGGATTGGGGGGCCACATCTGGGATGGGGGGCTATGGAAGTCCATGTCTTATCATAGTTCTCTTTCTCGAAGTCTATGACATTCGCTCACATACCGCGCTGCTATCTCCACTGCGCTCTCTTCTTCCCCCAGCAGGATATATATTTTCTCTTCCTCCTTCATGGAGCTGAAATCCGGGAAGAGATGGGAGAGTCTCCTGAAGTGAGTGTCCCTCACTGCTGAGTACTTGGTGCAGTGTAGCAGGAAGTGGGTTTCATCCTCCAGGGCCTCCAGGTCACAGTGTTGGCACAGTCTGTCCTCCCTTGGCTTGTAGCTCTGCTTGTGTCGACCGGATTCGATGGCTAGACTGTGGGCACTGAGTCTATATCGGCTCAGGGTCCTGCGGTCTCTGGGGTCCGGGATTTTCTCCAGATACGGGGCCAGTCTGTAGTCTCTCTGTAGACTCTGGTACGTGGTCAGTTTCTGTGAGGTGTTGATGTCGGTCCTCCAGTCACTGACATACCTCTCCTGGCCCTCGTCTACCATCTTCCTGATTCTGGTTCTTGTCAGGCTGCTGTGATTGGTTATTTTGTCCAGTTGGGTTTGGGAGAGCTGTGCCAGGGGTCCTGGTTCATCTGGCCCACGTATATGTATCAGAGCTTTGTGGTGATGGGAGCTTGGATTGCTACTCTGTAGGTGAGCCTGAAATGATAGTGACCTCTTCAGAGCTGCTAGGTGTAGAGGGAATCTGCCCAGCTCAGCTCGACAGGCGCTGTTGGAGGTGCTTCGATGGACCTGGAGAAGGTGCTTACAGAATTCCAGGTGGAATATTTCTGTTGGGCTGGAATCCCACCTTGACCAATCTGGGTAAGTGTGAGGGCCCCAGACTTCGCTGCCATACAGGAGGATTGGGGCAATGATGGAATCGAAGATTTTTAGCCAGACCCTCACTGGTGGCTTCAGATGATACAATTTCCTTCGGATGGCATAAAAGGTTTTGCAGGCCTTGTTTTTCAGGGTCTCTATGGCTTGTTTAAAGCTCCCTGACTGGTGAATTTCCAGGCCCAAGTAGGTGTATTTGTCTGTTCCTGTTAGAGTGCAGCCGTTTACGACAAATGAAGGATGCTGGTCAAATCTTCTTTTTCTCTTCTATATATATATATACACATACATACATACATACATATATATATATGTATATATATATATACACATACATACATACATACATACATACATATATATATATATATATATATATATACATACACATATATATATATATATATATACACATATATATATACATACATACATACATATACGTATACATACATACATACATACACTAACAAAAGTATTTTAAATCTTACATATACTTATGCAATTTGCTAATTTGTTTTTCAGCAACCATACCCCTAGGTTCTCATTGGTATTCCCCAGTGCATCTCTGAACACCTAAGGTGCATACACTCAGCCATAAACTAGGACAGAGTGCCTGGGGTATAACCATAAGGCTATGTGCCCACGTTGCGTTCTGTCCCTGCAGAAAATTTCTGCAGCGATTTGAACAGCACACGTGCGCTTCAAATCGCTGCAGAAACAGTCCGTAATGAAAAGCCAATTCCATGCGCTCTGCATGCAGCCCCTCCCATAGAGCGGGGGCCGCATGCAAAGCACATGAAAGAAGTGACATATCACTTTTTAGAACGCAGCGTTTTAATACGCCACGTGGGCATGGATTATGCACAATCTTCACAGATTGTGCAGGGGACGCAGGACGCATGCAGTTACGCTGAGGTGCAGATCGCAGCGCAACTGCATGAAAATACACTATGTGGGCGGGCACATAAACTTGCCTGATGTGTCTTAGGCTATCATTTTTACAAAGTGTTTTATTTTTATCAGGAAGCGCGGTAGATATTCTATATTTTTTTCCCATTTTGACATGATTTCTTGACGCGGACCCTGTATTCTTCCTGCAGCTCCTAACATTACTACTACTATTTTTGCAGTGTAATAAATTTCTCTGTGTGAGTCACAGAACCTGTTTATACACTTATTTGTGAGCGCCTGTGTATTCTTCTATTTATTGAGATTTTGTATTAGGCTTCAAATGCTCCTGGTTCTTCTCTATTCTAAGCTACCCATATGCCGGCAGTAAGTCAAAAAGGAAATGTGACGCATCCTACAACTGTACTTTTTGTGCCTTTTCTTCACACTTTCAGCTTTTCTACCTACTCTTAATTCTTTGGAATCTGATTAAGATTATTGGATGAAACCGGGACTAGAATAGGGCACATTTCCTTTAACATCACGGTGACAAGCTTTCCACTGTCTCATTTAGCCCAGAAGGCTCCAAGTGCCCGATCTGCTAAGGACAGACGAAACCTTCCTCCATCTACAGAAGATGCTCACGTCCAGTGGTCCTATGCCATTAAATATGCTCCCTTGTGACTAGCTAATAGGCTGTTGTCACTGAAAGAAACATTTGGTAAATTGCTCCTGGAATGAAGCATTGCATGGTGCCTACTGAATCAATTAGCATCTGTACATTATCGATGTCTGTGGTCCTCCAGGGTGAGAGTAGCGGCAAAGGCCTCCTGAACATGAAGCATGCTTGGCACTAGAAAGCCATAGGTCCGCTGTGCTGTGGTATGTTGCCGCTGTACAGTGCTGTAGACACACTAACGCTGTGCGATGGAGCATTCGAAATTTGTCTGCTCCATCCATCTGCACGCATCAATATTCACAGTGGAGCCCCATAATCTTCCCTGGCCAAACTCAGAAGTTGTACACTGCTAAAATATGAAGGAGTGACAAAAAGTGAACGGTCTTGGGTCTCCTAATTATTTTTGCAAGAATCAAGTGTACGGAAAGGGGGAAAACAAAGAAGTCTGAAGCATCTGACAAGATGACACTATTTTAGAAGAGCCTGACAATTCTTTACACCAGGGGGATCGCAGCTCTGAAGGTAGAAACTAAACTGCTGAACCAGACTCCCTGCTATCATTGGTAACTAACGCCTATGAATCATCCAGTCACTTATCAAACATCATAAGATTGATCATTAATGAGTAATACTGACATGGGTAGAAGAAGGTCACTAGGGTTCATTTTACCGCTCCACCTAATGATCCAGGTAGGCATCATTTTACATGGATCTATGGCAAACAAGACCCATTCATGTTCTCTAATCTATAATTTTACACAACTGTAGAAAAAAAGAACTTGGATTGCACATCCAAAATGTATACATAAATCTACTGCGGTGTGGGGATCTGGGATTGTTGGGGCTTTACTTTGCAGAATGGGTGCAGTGGGGCACCAGGGTCACTAACTCACTAACCATGCTGGCGCAATATCACTTCAGAAATGGTTGGCACATCTTTAAGGTTAGGGACCCACTAAAAGGTTCGCATTGACGTAGCAGTGGGCTTCATACAGTATGATCATAAAGTAATTTAAAAAAAATAATTAAAGCTTCAATTTCTTTACAAAGTCGCTTAAAACATTAACCTTGCAAGACGGCAAAACATCTGCTTATGCATCACGACCATTTATCGGTTAAAGAGGTGGTTCACTACTCTGCAATAGTGGCCATATCCCTGTAAAACGGATAGCGAAGGCTTTTTCTAAATACCTTGATCAGCCAATTCTGTCTGTGAGCGAGGCTACTGCGGCCCGCTCATCCCCATGAAGTGACCCCCAGGGCTCTGTGACCTCAGATCTATTGATGTCACATCAACTTCCAGTTGGGGTCAGCCTCTGATGTCAGGTCAACTGGAAGTTGACATATCACCGGATCTCAGAGGTCACGGAGCCCCGGGGGTCATTTAATGGGGATGAGTGGACCGCAATTGCGCTGCTCAGAGACAGAATTGGCTGAACAAGGTATTTAGAAAAAGCCTTCCCTATCAGTTTTACAGAAATGTGGCCACTATTGCAGAGTAGTGAACCACCTCTTTAATGACAGAATGGTCAAAATACGTCAGACAATCTACTGCCCTGCTGATGTTTAAATGGATTTCTAGAGAAAGAAAAGATTTCTGCACTGGAAATATAAAGCCATTATTTCTTACGGCTATAAATGTGTACACCATCCACACCATAGTAACACTTCAGAGCCTTGCTCACATGCACATGATAGTTCCACACATCATACAATCACATTCCTTTCTATCCATTTAGTAAAATAAACCCCCTAAATTTAAGTCACTCAACCCCACTGTGAAGGAGCAATGACACAAATGTAATACAGCCGGGTTACAAATGACCACATAGCAGTTACTTCGCAACACAAAGATCACCTTGAAATAGATACAGTGCAACACAAGTCTGAAGCTGTAAGGACATCTCTTGTGTGATAACAAGACTTTAAGAGGCGTAATATAAAATGCATGGAGCTTGAAAAACCAGAACATGTCCTAAATGACACCTATGGTAAGTGGCCTTATAGTAATAGAGAAAGCAGCTGCTGAATGATACAAATGTGGCTGAAATAGAGATTGCATATTACTGCTGTGACGCAATCAGCTTTAGGCTATGTGTGCACAGTGCGTTTTTCGCGGCGTTTTCGCGCGTTTTTCGGGTGCGTTTTTGGCCTCAAAACTGCATGACTTTGCTTCCCCAGCAAAGTTTTCATTTTTGCGGTCCGCACACAACTGTTTTTTTAAGCTGCGTTTTTGAGCTTGAAAAAAAAAAAAAAATGGACATGTCAATTCTTTCCTGCGTTTTTCTGCGTTTTCCGCCCATGCAATGCATTGGAAAAAACGCAGCAAAACGCAGAGATCAAAAATGCAGCAAAACGCAGCCAAAAACGCACCAAATCGCGGTAAAAACGCACAAAAACGCAGCGTCAAAAAAACGCAGCATGAGCACATAGCCTTACCGTGAGGTTCCTTAAAGGGGATCTGTCAGCAGGATTTCACACCCCAAAATATATGGGCATGTAGCCCTGTCACAAAGAGTGGTCCAGCAATGCCTTTAAATGGTCAGTCCGTTCCTTTATTCCTGAGAAATCAGCGTTTGAATTCATATGCAGATGAGGCTATAGATCTGAAGGCTCCGTCACTCCAGCTCTATTCCCCAGCCAGCCCCACCTCCCCCTGCTGAAAGCCTCTATGCTGCGTGACTTCCATCATACAGGAGGAGATTTGGAAATGGGAGCTGGGGTGACAGAAGCTTCAGATCTACCATTTCCATATCAATTAAAATGCTGCTCTCTCCATAACAGAGGGACAGACTTGTCATGCCAAGGTACTTTTGATCTGGTCTTTGCAAGTGCTTATGCTTTAGTTTCTTGTACTTTGAACATATAGGGGTGCTGCCCACCCCCCATTTGGCTGTACATCTAGTCTATTTAGCATCCCACAGACGGGCGTGAATTGGTCACGTCTAGACCCTGCTCTGCCCCTGTATTTTGGAGGCCTGTTGGCACATAGCAAGGTGAGATATTCGACCACTGATTGGGTACAACTTGTCATTGTGCAATAGCTTTTATGTTCTTTTGATGAAAAAAAAGTGTCAACTAGGTATCCAATGTTATGTACATGTATTACTATTATTTACTTACTGCATGGTTATCTATCTATCTATCTATCTATCTATCTATCTATCTATCTATCTATCTATCTATCTATATATATATATATATATATATATATATATATATATATCTTCATACAGAAAATCCTGCTGACAGATTCCCTTCAGGTTAATGCGCTTTGGTGGATGTTCCTGAACACAGCATTTCTATACATTCATATACTGTGACTAACAGACAATTCCTTTTATATCTTGTACAGATTGGTATTACAGGACCTCAAATAGTTATTTGCATAATCATAAATGGCTCAAATTAAAGAACTTCTAAAAACAAACTACATTGCAAAATACTTTTTGAAAATCTTGTCTATAATCCGGTAGAGGGATTTTTTTTATTATTTCAGTGTACTGTACACTGCTTGGTTGCCTAGGTTACCGGCCACCACTGCAGTCTGGCAGCAGCCGCTTATCTCCTCAGGACGGACCGCATGCATACATCTTTTCAATAGAGCATGAAAATCCTATGCTCTAGAACCAAAGCTGCCTCTGTTTATAGCAGAAAACAGTGCACAGTATAGGCTAATGGGGCAAGGATGCCGTTGTCTGAACTGTCAATCAAGCAGACACACAGGATCAAGAAGCTGGGAGACAGGAGGGAAGGGCTTTCCTGAAGATTGAAAAATTAAAACCTTATTATGGTAAAAACATATTTATCCACTGGACCAACACTGATCACCGAAATGGGGCTCCTAATGCCCCCTAGCACCTCCAGGCTCACTATCCAAAGCCAGTAGAAATCCAATATAGAACTGCTTGGGCACGATTCGATTAAAGGTTTATGGAACTGACAAATATACAAGGGTACTTGCTACTTGTGCTATCCTTACTCATACAACAGTTATTATATGTAGTATTTATTGTAAACCAGAATACCCCTGAAAGCCATGCAGTGCGATACAAGTGATGTTGGCAATTATCAGCTGCACTTTCACTGCACATTAATGTGTATAGTACTCAAATATTAATGTGAAAGCTTCATTTCTTCTTTACTTGTCTAAATTTGCATTCTCAGTTACTAAAATGGAGTTTAGTACCTCCTGTATCTAAAATGCATCTATTAGTTTATGCTTTCTTAAGACATTAGGAGAAGGGATTTTCTGCCGTCATGATCCGGAGATCCCAACAGGACATGACTAATGTGATTTGCTATCCAAAGGAGCATTTGGAAATATCAAATCACATTTCAACATAGGCAGATCTGAAATGAACAATTTAGGACATTGAAACGGATAAAAGGCAATTATGGAATGAGGACAATCTTACCATAGCAAAGCCAACATCTGCCTTCTTTAACGCCGGCCCATCATTGGTCCCATCACCAGTTACGGCTACCACTTGCCTTTGCTCACAGACAGTGCTGTCAATTATACCTGGAGTGAAGGATATTTGTCACCAGAGCATGAAAGATGACTGACTTAGCCTAACTACATATACACAGTAATATACCGCATATACATAAGAATTAAATGTTGCTTAAACCCCCCCAAAAAAAAGTAGGATAGTGAAGTTGTTCCCTACAGGGCACAATCACAATTCATAGGAATAAAACATGAGAACTTAGCAAGCGAGCGCTGGGAAGTCAGGACAGTATGTCTTACCTTTCACTAATGTGTGCTTATCAGTTGGAGACGATCTAGCAAGTACACGAAGCTTAGGCCAAATTTTGTCTATTCGTTCTTGCTCAATCTGTTTCATGAAAAATTATTTGCCAATAAAATGAGATACAAATGGTCTATAGAGAAATTAAAAAAGGATAACACTTACCTCTCCTTTTTCATTCCGTATTCGCCGGTTGAATTCTTTTCCTTCGACACACAGGAAATCCTCTCCGGGGTGAAGAATTCCACATTTTGTGGCAATAGCGCGGGCTGTGTTTATATTGTCCCCTGTAACCATACGCACTGTAATACCTGCACGCTGGCATTTTCTTATAGCATCTGGTACCTAGGAAAGAGGAAGAAGCCACTTGTCAAATTCAGTGGAAGCGCAAGTCATCAAAAGCCATTCAGACTTCAGCCAGTGTGAATTAGCATATACATGGTCAGAAATTAGGTATTGGAGACTTCGCCTTCAGTACCTCCGGCCTGACGGGGTCTTCAATCCCAACAACGGCGATACACGTGAGTCCACTCAAAATATCATTTTCATTTTCCCATTCGGGCTCAGGCTCTCCTGCAGGAAAATCTCTATACGCCAAGCATATTGTTCTCAGGCCCTCAGAGGCCATTGGCTCAATCACTCGTTTAACCATATCATCTCTATCTCTTGGTCTGAAGACTTTGGCTTCACCATTTGCAGTAAGAATTTTGAAGCACCTAAAAATGGATAATGAAAAGAAAGTTTAATTTTACCTTCAGCCACAATATGTATACTATATGTGTCCAAGAAAAGGAGCAGAACATATTTAAGAAATACGTTCATGCATTATTAAGCTGGAAAAGTCAGTATAATTACTGGCAGGAAATTGCTTTCTGATAGTAGAAATACAGTAATAGTGAGTAATAGTGGCTCAGTTTCCACTACTTACCACATTCAATGTCATTCATCATCCCCAGCCAGGTACATTCATGGGTTACTTAGCTATTTAGTGCATTACTGACAACCACCACTGCGTAGAAGGGGTTGTCCACTACTTTTACATTGATGACCTATCCTAAGAATAGGTCATCGATGTCTAACTGACCGGAGTCAGACACCTGGCACCCCCGCCGATCAGCTGCTTTTGGTGCCGAAAGCGGATAGATGGAAAAGCTCTGTACCAGAGCTGGTTCGTCTGATAGACGTGGCATACCTGCTTCCTCTACAGATCAATGGGAGGCAGATGTACAGTCACTTGCCATCAGATGGGGGAGCTCCGGAACTGAGCATTTCTGGCCACCTGCACCGAGAACAGGTGACCGCGACATGAGTGTCTGGTGTTGGACCCTGGCTGATCAGACACTGAGGACCTATCCTAAGGACAGGAGATCAATGTTAAAGTAACACTTACCAGACTTGCTGTATGACCACAGCCATTTCAGGCTGGAGAAGGCTGTGGATAAGAGTCTTCAATTCTAAGGAGTAGAAGATATGAAGGGCCCAATTCATCATTTGCGATTTATGGCAATCACTTTATATGGAGGGGGGGGGAAATCTTATGGTTGCTGATGTTTTTGTGTCAATCTCTTCAAAATGGTGCAAGCAGTTCATGAATTTGGCTAGTGACAGGCTTATAGTAACTATTTGTGTTCGGTCAATGCTTACCGAATACAGAGTACTATTCCAGTATTTGTCACAACAAGAAAAATGCTCGGGTTGCCCATTGACTTGCATTAGGTTTCTTATTGATGACAAATTCAGGAATACTACTTTGGGGGGATTCAAAATGTCACAGCAACAGATTAGCTGCTGCAGAACCTTGTTTAGAACATAGCAATCTGCCATCTACTCTAGAAAAAGGTTCTTCAGCGACATGTCTATTCTAGGTGAATCGTGCATTTACTACTGTAAAAACCTGCTTTTATATGGTCATGATCGGGCTGCCAAAACAACTGTACATCTCTAACGTGAAACCCATCTGCAAGATCCCCACTCCTTTCTAGAGCATTAGGGAATACAAGCTCAGTCTTCAAGTGCCGCCAGTTTGTATCTCCTCTCTCTCCAACCAGTTGTCGTATAACCCCCGGGGCCCAGCCACCACCTTATCGACCACTTCAACACCTGGAGCCTACACTTTCACTCTACTGACATTCCCACATTAGTCATGAAAGATTTTAACATACTCCTTGTTTCCCACCAGTCAGTTCCCTGCAAACTGATCACTCACTTCATCCTTTGGTCTCATACATAGACATGTACATGATGGACATACATTAAATCTGGTCATTACCTGCCTCTGTTGACTACATCTAACCTTATAAACTTACCTCTACACTATCTGATCTCACCTACGAACATTCTCAAAGTTCTCTTCAACCGCACACCAAATCTACCAGTTAGTATACACCCACAGAAACCTCACCTGCCTAGATATGCACACACAACACTGACTTATTGATCATTCTCCATGACAATTTTTTTACTACGACGTCACAACAACAACTCCTGTTTCAGTTGCCTCATGTATAGCAGAATGCAATATGTCAGTAGGCAACTCTAGAACACCATGCTCACAAAAATATGAGGCAAGCCTCTAAGTTTACTGAGCGGCACTGGAAGAAGATGCACGCACAGAAAGACTTACATAAAGGTAAACAGTTTTCCAATTTAAGTGGGCCCTCACCTTTGTTAAACAGGACTACTTTATATTTCTCCTGTATCCCACAACCCCAGTTTAATACTGTTTATTCCCTACTCAATCCTCTGAGGCCCTCTCTCACTTCTCATCTCAGCAGGAATCCGTCGCAAATTTCAAAACAAACACTGACCACAGAGAACAATAACGTATAACCTCTCTGCATACCGAACCAATGCTTATCCCCATAACCTTCCTACCACTATTACTGAAGAATAGCTTGTCACTCTTTTCTCCAAGTTGCACCTCACCACATGTGCACTTGACCCTATTGCATCCCACATCCAACCAGATTATCCCATCTAAAACCTATCCTAATCTTTTCAACCCAATTAACCTCTGCTGTCTTTTCTTTCAAAAACTCTGTATCCTGAAGAAGCCGTACCTTAACCCGACCTCCAGGTCTAGCCATCACACCATAACACTACTATTCACCTAATACTTTAACAGCACGTCCACCCTCAACGTTCCTCTCACCTCTCATCCCACTCACTTTTGACCAACTATAGTCCAGCTTTCGTTCCCACCAACCACCAGTACTGGAAAAGCCTTAAACCAATTAATAAAGGTTACAAATTATCAATTTGTAACTGCCTATGTCAATAGACAATACTCTGTACGCCGCCTCCTTCTAAAACATGTCCTCCCTCCAACACTGTCTCACTCCCGCCTAATACAAATCCTGTACTTCTAAGGCAAAGATCTTGCCTTTCTTTGATAAACTCATACCTCATTTACTGCACATTTAGCATCTCCCATTCCTATACTACCTTCTCATCCATTCTCTATTAATAACCCCCCCCAATACTGTGTCGTTGAACCCTTACTAATCTCCATTTACACCTTTGGCCTGTGACAAAACAAAGTTTCATGACTTCGAATACTACCTATATGCTAATAACACTCAAATTTGTCTGGCCCAGATGTCAATTCTCTACTGTCCCCAATCCAAGATTTTATAAATCAGCCAAATCCTCCTCCTCATCTAACTTTGTAAAATTGAATGTGAGCAAAACAGAACTCCATTTTTTTCTCCATCTCACTCAATCATCCTACCTGACCTATCCCAATGTCCCACTTCACAAGTCTGCTGCTCTAGTGTAGCCCTCAACTCTGCCCTGTCCTACAAACCATGCATTCAAAGCCCTTACCACCTCCTGCCGCATCTAGCTGAAAAACTTTTATAGAATCTGCCCTTTCCTTAAACTTAAGTCAACAAAAATGCAAATACATATGCTAATCATCTCCCACACTGACTACTGCAATATTCTCTGTGACCTCCCATCTAACTCTCTAGCACCTGTCCAATCCATCTGTCCAGTTATACCATGATATCAGCTATTCACTGCTCATCAGTGGTTGTCCTAACACTGGGAAAACACCAATCCGTTAAGGGAATTCTCTCCATTACAATACGGTGTGGCAGGTCAGACGCCCAACCGCTTATTGCATTCATTCCTTGTGGGGCTGACCAAAATGGCTGCATAAGCAAGGATGGTTGACCTTAGGGAGATCAACATCCAATACCGCGGAGACACCATCACGTGTTTCTCAACGCAGTGATTCTAGAGCAATGCCCTCTTGGAAATATTCAAAACAAGAAAGCCTGCAGAGACACCATCACATGTTTCTCAACGCTGGCAGGAAACTAGCCAGGTCTTTCACCGGGAAGGAACAACCACGGGAAGGGCAGTCTCCAGTCAAGTAGACCACCTATGCCAAACATGGTATCCATCCACAGACCTGGCTAGTTTCCTGCCAGCGTTGTGAAACATGTGATGGTGTCTCTGCAGGCTTTCTTGTTTTGAATATTTCCAAGAGGGCATTGCTCTAGAATCACTGCGTTGAGAAACACGTGATGGTGTCTCCGCGGTATTGGATGTTGATCTCCCTAAGGTCAACCATCCTTGCTTATGTAGTCTTCTACTAGGCATTGCTCCGACTAGCCAGTTTCCTACTCCACACTGATGAGGGGCAAATACCCCGAAACAGCTGTCTGTGGATGGATACCATGTTTGGCATAGGTGGTCTACTTGACTGGAGACTGCCCTTCCCGTGGTTGTTCCTTCCCGGTGAAAGACCCGGCTAGTTTCCTGCCAGCGTTGAGAAACATGTAATGGTGTCTCCGCAGGCTTTCTTGTTTAGACCAAAATGGCTGGGTACAGCACTGAGAAGCACCATAGGAAACAAATTGATAAGCAGTCAAGCATCTGCACAGCCCCTCCATTTTAATGGGTATAAAAGTTTTCCTGTTCTGACAATCTGTGTTGGTCCCGGCGGACGAACCGCCCAGCAATTAACAAGTAATCACCTATCCCTTGTCCAGTGTTCAAATCTCAAAAAGGATAACATCTGCAAGGAGTTTGTATGGTCTTTCAGTGTTTGCGTTGGTTTCCTCCCACACTGCAAAGACATACTGTTAGGGAACCTAGATTGTGAGCCCCAATGGGGACAGCGATCATTATAACCTTAAAGTGCTGTAGAATTAATAGGGCTATAAATGCAAGTAAAAAATACAATTGCAGCATCTCACTGCCACTAGAAGTGAGATGGATGGCTGAATGGATGAATATAGGTGGAATCAAATTACATTCTTGGTTGTATCAGAGCTCAGATAAGGGGTGCCAAGATCAAAGACTCTGGTAGCCAATTCACACAGAACATCGTAAAACTGTAGAGGTTTTACACTATTTGAATAGATTCTCCAAAATATACACTTTGAATTTGGAGGTGGAGTAATATTAATTGTCTAGAGTTACTACTTTCATGCAACCCTTCAGAGCATATCGATTCCTCTGTGTGGATAAAGGGCCATTAAGTAGTTAGTATTTACAAGACCAAAATAGAAGCAAAACCTGGCATAACTTACTTACAGTTGAAACCAGAAGTTTACATACACTATCTATAAAGACACTTCTGCATGTTTTTCTCACTATCTGAAATGAAATCAGAATAAACCTTTCCCGTTTTAGGTCAATTAGGAATCAAAATTAATTATATTTGCCAAATGCCAGAATGAGAGACATAGAATGTTTTAAAGCATTTTATTACATTCTGCAAAGTCAAAGGTTTACATACACTAAGAGCACTATGCCTTTAAATAATATGGATCCAGTCCAAAGAAAAACCAGAGTGGTGTTAGGAGATCTGCGCTCGCCAGTAAGAAGGTCCAGACTCCGGTAAAAGAACAACAACTTTATTCTTCCAGTCACCACACTACACGTTTCGGGGATATGTGCTTACCCCTTCATCAGGTGTTGGTCATTTAAACACCTGATAAAGGAGTAAGCACATATCCCCGAAACGCGTACTGTGGTGACTGGAGGAATAAAGATATTCTTCCTTTACTGGAGTCTGGACCTTCTTACTGGCGAGCGCTGATCTTCTAATACCACTCTGCTTTTTCTTTGGACTGGATCCTTGTCAATGGCCGCAGCTGCTAGTCTTATGCTTGTCTGCTGGTTATGTTTCACACAACCACAGGGGTGAGTATCTGACGATTCTTTACCCACTGTGATTTATGATAAGACCCTATGTGAGTTTTTTCCTTTTAATAGAATCAAGTTTAAATACTATGGGACAGCCCATATGATGATGTAATTTCTTTGGCAGCTTCTGATAGGTTTATTTGCAATATTTGAGTTAGAGACATATCTGTGGATGTATTTTAATGCACACCTGAAAGACACGACTTCTTTGTGTATCATCATGGGAAAGTCAAAAGAAATCATCCAATACCTCAGGGAGAGAATTGTGAACTTGCACAAGTCTGGTTCATCCAATGTTGCAATTATCAAACACCTGATTTCAACTGTATCTATTCCCATTCATCCTGATTATCAGTGGCCATTTGCTTCTAATACTGAAGGAGAATAACTGGCATGGACTCAACTCCGGTTGGGATTTACAGACTCTCCTAGTATTTTCCTTAAGGCAATGGAGCATATGCTGGACCAATGGCACCATGAGGATCAACATTCACACAGTATATGGACAATCTATTGCTATGATCCAGATAAATTGCAAAGGATTTCATTTTCTAGCAAAAGTTATCTAAAACACTGATCAGAAAAAATTCAAATTTTCAAATTGAAAAACAGGCTATATTCCTGAACCTCAAATAGGACTTTTTAATATCTACTGTGGTCAGTGAGTTTCATACTATCTTCTAAAGCAACCAAACATGTGCACCAAATTAATTTACACTTTAAATTATACAAAGCTGTTCAATCCACCAAGCAAGTTTCGTTAATCGGAACAGCTTTGGAGCACCAGGACGACGACTATGTGGGGCCCATTATTCTATATGGAGGACAATGTGGGGCCCATTATTCTATATGGAGGACTATATGGGTCCTGTTATTCTATATAGAGGACTATGTGGGGCCCATTATTCTGTATGGAGGACTATGTGGGGCCCATTATTCTATATGGAGGACAATGTGGGGCCCATTATTCTATATGGAGGACAATGTGGGGCCCATTATTCTACATGGAGGACAATGTGGGGCCCATTATTCTATATGGAGGACAATGTGGGGCCCGTTATTTTATATGGAGGACAATGTGGGGCCCATTATTCTATATGGAGGACTATATGGGTCCTGTTATTCTATATAGAGGACTATGTGGGGCCCGTTATTTGATATGGAGGACTATGTGGGGCCCGTTATTCTATATGGATATGGAGGACTATGTGGGGCTCGTTATTCTATATGGAGGACTATGTGGGGCCCATTATTCTATATGGAGGACTATGTGGGGCCCGTTATTCTATATGGAGGACTATATGGGTCCTGTTATTCTATATAGAGGACTATGTGGGGCCCGTTATTTTATATGGAGGACTATGTGGGGCCCGTTATTCTATATGGAGGACTATGTGGGGCCTATTATTCTATATGGAGGACTATGTGGGGCCCATTATTCTATATAGAGGACTATGTGGGGCCCATTAATCTATATGCAGGACTGTGTGGCCCGTTATTCTATATAAAGACTACGTGGGGTCCATTCTATATGGAGGACTATGTGGGGCCCACGACAAGTATCGCCTGCAACTTTGTTCAAGATTTAAATTTTCGCTCTCAATATATTTGAGTTTGACAAGCTTCCTTTTACACAAACATTACTACCTCAACCTATGAGTCAACAGAAATTACTGCCTCAACCAATGAGCCAATATATAATATTACAACCTCAACCCATGGGCCAACAAACATTCCTGCCTCAACTCATGAGACAACAAACGGCATTGTGAGTTATTATTAACCTAGTAATACAGAGTGTATAACTAGTGGAAAAAGGTTTAACTTGATGGACCTGTGCTTTTTTCAGCCTATATACTTATGTAACCCATGAGTCTACAGATATTATGGCCCCAAACCATGGGCAGAAATACAATATTACAATCTCAACCCATGAGCATACATAATACTTCAACCTATGGGCCAACAGACTAGAAAACTTAACTCCATGAACCAAAAGAAAATATTAATACCTCATTCTATGGGCCTATAAACATTATTGCCTCAACTCATCGGCCAACAGACAATATGATTACCTCAACTGACAAGTCGAGATGAAGAATCTCTACGTCTTCCCATTAGTCAGACAATATTACTAATATGACTACCTCAAGGAGTCAAAATTTCTACTGTGACATGATTGCACTGAAATTTTAACTGAAAATACACAGCCCCACAGCTATTTTCAGGGTGTCCTTCCACATTTACCACTATCCCAGCATTCCTTTGTAAATGTATTTACGCACCACTGCCACTGTAAAGCATTCCACTGCTGTGAAGCCACGATGGCAGCCTGCAGCGGCGGCTCCGTGCACGGGACAGGATCATCAAGGGGTGCCTCTTGCAGACCGCAGGTACATACACGCCTCAGTGATCGCGTCCTGTACACGGGGCCACCGCCGATTCTGTCAGCGTTTTACAGCAGTTGAATGCTTTGCTGCACCACCGCTGTTGTAAAGCAGTCAACTGCAGTAAAGGCATGACGGCAGACAGCAGTCCCGTGCATCGGACACTATCACGGAGAGGTCTACAAGGAGCAGCAGAGCACCACGGGAACGGAGGAGATTTAAGAAAAATTTTTATTTCATAATACAGGACAAGAAGGGGACCAGGAGGACATTACTACAGGGGACATCACTACAGGAGACATTACTAGAGGGCAGAAGGAAGGGGCACAAGATGGGCACATTACAATAAGGGGAGGGGGGAGACGGACGGGGCACATTACTAAAAGGGGGGACAAGGATGGCCACATTACTGCAAGGGGGAACAAGGATGGGGCACATTACATATTATTGGGATCTATTTTTCTTTTTGAAACTTCCCAGTAGCTGCTGCATTATCCTATGCTTATACTCGAGTCAATACGGTTTCCCACTTTTATGTGGTAGAATTAGAGGCCTCGGCTTATACTCGAGTCGGCTTATACTCGAGTATATACGGTACTTTGTTAATGGTAAATTTAAGTATACAGGATTTGTAAAACGGTCTAAAATTTGATGAAAAACTTTTGTTGTATATTTTATCCTCAAAAGAGAACTAGCTTCTTCCAAGAAAATCTTTAGTTTCTACACCAAACATCTGGTTCCAAAATGTGTGTTCGGTAGTTTTCAAAAATGAAAGTTCAGTGCCCTTAAATCCAGTAGATATAGCACACAAAATAGGTGAAAAACCCGATTATATGTTTACTTTACAGAATTTTTCTAATAGCTTTTTAGAAGGTATAAAAGTTTAGCGCCAATTTTTTCCCCAATGAAAGCTATAAAACCTGTATTTTTCAGGACTACTTCACTTTTAAAGAGATTAGAAGGAGCTATACTATATACTATATATTTTATTATAAACTACTGACATCTCCAAATTTCCAAGTAATAAATTTTGTATTTATTTTCCGAAAATGAGAAATAGTCAACATAAAAGAAATGCATTGCTTTGAGACCTCAAATAATGCAAAGACAACAGGTTCATATTCATTAAGAAACTATAGTAATGTTTTAACTCCGGAACAGTTCAGAAATTGATATTTCATGCGTCTTGGCTGCTTTCCACCAGTCTTTCACACTACTTTTGGGTGACCTTATGCCACTCCTGGTGCAAGAATGTAAGCAGTTTTGTTTGATGGCTTGTGACTGTTCTTGCCGTGCACTTCACCCCAGTGGCCATTTGCCATTCCTTTTGTAGGTCACTGTCATGGCCAGCCCAATCTCCAGACCTGAACCCTACTAAAAACCTCTGGAATGTAATCACGAGGAAGATGGATAGTCACAAGCCATCAAACAAAGAAGAACTGCTTACATTTTTGCACCAGGAGTGGCATAACGTCACCCAAAAGCAGTATAAAAGACTGGTGGAGAGCATGCCAAGACGCATGAAAGCTGCGATTAAAAATGAGGGTTATTCCACAAAATATTGATTTCTGAACTCTTCTTGAGTTAAAACATTAGTATTGTGTTGATGCTAAATGATTATGAACTTGTTTTCTTTGCATTATTTGAGGTCTGAAAGCAATGCATTGTTTTGTTATTTTTACCATTTACCATTTCTCATTTTCAGAAAATAAAAACAATGTATTGCTTGGAAATTCGAAGACGTTGTCAGTAGTTTATAGGATAAAAGAACAATTTACATTTTACTAAAAAATATACCTACAAAGTGAAAAATCTGAAAAACTGACAATTTTGCAGTGGTCTCTTAATTTTTTGCTAGTGCTATATAAAATATATATATTATATATATAATAATCTTTATTTCTATAGCGCCAACATATTCCACAGCGCTTTACAATTCAGGAGGATCATATACAAACAAGTAACAGTTATAGAAATACAATATTTAGAGGAAAAAAAAAAAAAAGAAAAAACACAACTCTGCTCGTGAGAGCTTACAATCTACAATGATATGGGGGGGGAGAGGCAAGGTTCAAGTGTTTATTTACAATGACAATCCAGCCATCTCACGGACATGGGGGATAGATAATGGTTTCCTCGACCAGTGGGCCAGAGCCTTGAGATGCCTTTGGGTGCCATGGAGTTTGATGTGGAGTTATGTTGTGTGAAGTTGTAGAGGGACTATGTGAATCGAATCCGATTAGGGAGTGTGATAGGCCGCCCTAAAAAGATGCGTCTTTAGGGTGCGTCTGAAGCTGAGTAAGTTGGGAATTGTCCTAACTTCTTGGGGTAGAGCGTTCCAGAGGGTTGGTGCAGCTCGGAAGAAGTTTTGGATCCGGGAGTGGGAGGTTCGAATTAGTGTGGATGTTAGTCGAAAGTCGCTTGCAGAGCGTAGAGAACGGGTGGGGTGATAGACAGAGAGGAGGGTGGAGATGTAGGGGGGTGCCGCACTGTGGAGAGCTTTGTGGGTGAGAACAAGCAATTTTAATTGGATCCTGTGATATATGGGCAGCCAGTGCAATGACTGGCACAAAGCAGAGGCATCTGAGTAGCTGTTAGCCAGATAGGTGACCCTGGCTGCTGCATTAAGGATGGACTGTAGAGGAGAGAGTCTAGTTAGGGGGAGACCAATTAATAGAGAGTTACAG